>NC_068982.1:188187725-188194312 GCF_001194135.2 Octopus bimaculoides | reverse complement strand
GTGGGATTGCAAAGGAGTAATTGACTTTGAATTGTTACCACCTAATGCAACAATCAATGCTCAAGTCTACTGTCAGCAATCAGAGCATTTGAACCAAGCTTTGAAGAAAAAAAGATCCGCTTTAGTGAATCGAAAAGAAGTGATGTTTCATCAGGACAATGCGCGACCCCACACTGCAAAGATCACCTCACAGAAGATCGAAGAGCTTGGTTGGGAAAAAATTCTCCCGACCTTGCTCCTTCAGACTACCATTTGTTTCGTAGTTTACAGAATCATTTGGGGGACATAGCTTTCGAAAGCCAAGAGGAGGTTCGTCGCTTTGAATCCAAAAGAGTTTTACATTGATGGGATTAAAAAGCTTGTAAATAGATGGAAGAAAGTCATAGGTAATCAGGGAAAGTAGATTGACGATTAAATTTCAATTAAATATAACATTTGATCGATTGTTTTCTTTATTCAAAACTCGCACATAACTTATGGGATGACCTGACACATATATAAAATTCTTTGTCTGTCTGTTCCCTATGCCTTCTCAAACGGCTCGACCAAATCAAATCAAATATTATACCCCACAAGTTTCAAGAAGTATTTTTTCATCTCGATTAAAACAATATGACATTTTATAGAGATATAAAGGACATTTTATATCACGATGACGACGACAATGTCACATTTTGTATATGAGTGTGTATGTGTGTGAGTGTATGTGTGTGAGTGTATGAGTGTAAATGTGTCTGTGAGTGTGTGTGTGTTTCCGCGTTAAATATATTATTAAACACACACGCACACATCTATACATATATATACATATATGACGACTGGCATGCGTGAATGTATGTCTGTGAGTGTGTAACTTACTATATGTATGTGACTGTATGTGAGAGTGCATGCGTGTGTATATGTGATAATTTCTATTTTCATCTGGATTAAAGCCCATATCTACACATACTTATACATATGTAACAACTGAAAAAGAACAACGCGGTGAAAAGCTATGTCTATGTGTGTTTGTCTTACTATATGTATGTGAGTGTTGTCACATTTTGTATATGAATGTGTAAGTGTCAGTTTATGTTTCTTATTCTACAGCCACACCAACAATTCAATGTTAACCATTCGCCTTCTGCAACATTTCAACAGTTCACTTCCCCGTTGCCGTTTCCCATTGCAGCCCATTTGCAGAATGTACCCATTTACGTACAATATCTCCATTACACCTACATTCATTCGACTGTCAACCATACGATGGATCATGTTAGACGCAGATTCGACCGCTGTAAAAGAGAGTATATCCACTGACAGCGTTTCGGTGCATTCAGAAATCCCTTACTCACCATTCCCAATTTTCCATGACGGGTGAGGGCCCGGAGTCTTCCAAATGGACACATAACATATTGAACCAGCCCATCATTTACTCCACAAATGTTTCATCGTCAATGCTTCACTTACCCTGTATCACCTGTTTCAATATAACTGTAATATATATACAAACTATGCCATTTTAATCCCGAACAACGACTGCGGACATTCTGGAGCACCGCCTTTAGTCGAACAAATTGACTCCAGAAAGTATTCTCTGTAAGCCTAGTACGTATCTTATCGGTCTCGTTTGCCGATCCGCTACGTTACGGGGACGTAAACACACCAGCATCGGTTGTCAATCGATGGTGGGGGTACAAACATAGACACACAAACATACACACAAATACTCACACACACATATACGACAGGCTTCTTTCAGTTTCCGTCTATAAATCCACAAGTCTTTGGTCGGCCCGAGGCTATAGTAGAAGACACTTGCCCAAGGTGTCACACAGTGAGACTGAACCCGATACTATGTGTTTGGTAAGCAAGCTACTTACCACACAACCACTCCTGCACCTCTACATGCATATACGCATGCGTGTGTGTGTGTGTGTGTGTGTGTGCATTTGTCCCTTGCCACCGCTTCACAACCGATGCTGGTTTGTTTACTTCCCTGTAACTAGTGGCTCGGCAAAAAAGACCGTTAGAATAAATAGCAGGCTTTAAAAAATTACTGGGGTCGATTCGTCTGACTAAAAACTCGTCGAGGGATGCCCCAGCATGGCCGCAGTCTAATGTCTGAAACGATTAAAAAGAAAAGATTATGAATAGGCATATTTCACGTCCCCTGGAGATGAAACCAGGAACCTGTCATTCACATAGAGAATAAGAGCTTATAAGTTTGAAACAAAAGCCGCATACATTGTGCAGGCGCTCACACACGCATGCGCGTACGTACATATACACACACAGAGAGGTCCTCTTGCACTTGTGTGTGAATGAATACATCTGCTACTTAATGTTAACAGACAATAAAATCCATAGTAATTACATCAAAGAAAGCTGAAAGCTGGAGACAAAATCCACTCAGCGTAGCTTCTTCAAAGTCTTGCACGAATACGTGTGTGCATTTGTGTGTGTGTGTGTGTGTGTGTGTGTGTGTGTGTGTGTAAGGAGAAAAACAACTAGTTTTAAATCTCTGAATGATATCGATGTAATAACGGTAATTTATAGCAAAATGTATTTACCAACATAACATGGTAGTCTTGCGTAGGACTATGATACGACTTTTCAACCGCAGGGAAACATCTTTTCCAGGAGCTTATGGACACGTGATCTGTGTCCGAGACACACTGTGACCAAGGGAGTTTACTACTCCCTTCTAGCTGTCTAGCAGTACGAGTAAACCAATGGTTTCTGGATAATTTCCCGTCATCGATATTGGACAACCACTGGCAGCCACTCGACCTTAATCACGGTATGTAAATATACTATATATATATATATATATTACGGAGATGTACTTGCATAGCAAGCGACCTGATCCGAGATCGTGTGCTGGAACGAAAACAATTGCAGCGTAGAAGGTGTTTATAAGCCAGTTAAGAAACGCACAAGGGATGCAGCACGGAATTTTGTCAGTCAAGAGGTCGCAGTCTCAAAGCGACGAAAATGTTGAAGTGAATCTAACGGTTTTTGTGTGTTTCTTGTTTTCGTATACATTCGCTGCTTTCTTCCAAGGTATCTAATGCTCTTAGCTTAGTTTTTCCTTGGGACTGGCCAGATTGGAGCAATCTCGAGTATAATCAGCCGAAATTGCAAAGATAATCTGGAATTCGACCGAGGATAGAAAACTCCGAATGACCCGCCCTTGTTTTTTTTGTATCGTCTGTCTGGATATTTTGTTGTCCCTTTTTTGTATCACCCAACTGTCTGGATGTTTTGCGTTCTTGTTCCATTTTTGTATTATATATATATATATGTGTGTGTGTGTGTGTGTGTGTGTGTGTGTGTGTGTGTGTATTTTATGAAATTAGAAGCTAACGATGGCCAGCGACTTATTCTATTTTGAAACATGATCTAACGTCGCCATTATTTACCATTCGTTAATCAATGCTAACGAGTTTTCTACTACAACTCAAACACACATTAAAAAAAAAAACTTTCATTTTGAATTCACTTTTAATAACATTCCTTAAATAATACACACATCTATAACATAGTATTCGATGTAAATATGCCGAAAAAATTTCGAATAGTTTTAAACGTTTGCTTTTACTGAACACTTAAAGCAGTTTTTAATTAGATTAATCCATATTAATCCAGTTTCATCTTTAATAAGTAGGCAAGCAATTGAGAACCGATTAACACAACGAAAATCTTGAGCAATTTATCATGTCAGTTTCGCGAGAGGAAATAATGCAAACTTCTGTCAACCTTTTAGTCAAAGAGTCTGAGGAATAAATTTGGTTAATGTTCTCTTTCTGTTTACATTTTCATATAAATTCCAACCAGAATTGGTTGGAAAGTATTGAAACTGTTCATTATCTCAATATTGCTTCATTCAATGGGGTGGTAACAGGGTAGGAACAGGGTAGACCCAATGTTCGAATATCTATCGCTTTATTGTGCCTATGTCAAAGCAGGTATGAAATTAAAACGCTTTTCCCCCCTCTCTGCATGTCTTTCCTCGTCGTCGTCGTCGTTGTCGCCCCTCCTCCTCCTCCTCCTCCTCCTCTTCTTCTTCTTCTTCTTCTTCTTCTTTCTCTAACACACAGACACCTATACACGTGCGCGCACGCACACACACACACACACACACACACACACACACACACACACGTATACATACCCTTGTTAAACCGGATGATAGACCCAGTCTATCACCCAAGCAGGCTGTGGCAGGATTTGAACTCAAAATGAAAAGAACCAGAACGAATACCGCAAAGACTCCAGTCCGATGTTCTTACAGTCTCCTCAAGCCATCACCTAGGATTCCTATTACTTTTTATGAACCCCACAAAGGAAGGAAAACAAAATTGATCTTGGCAGGATTGGAATTCAGAGCGCAGAAAGCAGGAAGAATTAACTGGAGCCATACAATCCACCATACTAACGACCGAGTCAATTCGGCCCAAACTCAGCTGCGTGTGTCTCTGTCCATTAATTCTCTTCTTGTGTCAGGTCGCTCTTGAACGCTACTGGTAACATGTAACCCAGCACAACCTGATGCATGGTCGGGATGTCGGCGACTTAACTGGCAACCCCCTCACGCTTGCTTGGCGAGGAGGATGATTGTTGGACATCCTGCGGGACGAAAAATAAGACCCATCAAAGGGCAGAAGAACTACTGTATAGTCAACGGCCAATTCAACAAGTTCCTTGTCACAGTGAAGTGCCTGTGTGCTCCATTGACCCGGAAAACTATGCTTGGAGGGAGAGAAATCTTCAGACAGGTCTTACCAGGCCAGACAGGTTGAAGGGTTGGAGACAGATAGAATCTCAAGGACAATAAATCGAATTGTCGGCAGCAGGGCGTGGATTTAGGGGGACCTAACAGATCAGATTCCTGGCTTTGAACTAACAGGATGTCATACAGAGGATCTTGAATACAAGACAATAGATGAGACGCTAATATTTCTAGTTAGATAGAAACTGCGAGACCACATGGAGCCACGCCCTGTAACTCCTATTGCATGAGCAACCGAAACCCCTATTGGGGCGTCCTATGGGACGACTTAGATGAGAGAGATATAAGGCGGCGAGCTGGCTGAAACGTTAGCGCGCCGGACGAAGTGCTTAGCGGTATTTCACCCGTCGCTACATTCTGGGTTCAAATTCCGCCGAGGTCGACTTTGCCTTTCATCCTTTCAGGGTAGATAAACTACGTACCAGTTGGTGTATTTTTTACATACCATGCCATGTTGTTTTCTTCTGCTCTAGTGTTGTGTTTGCATCCAATAAGTCCTCTTCCCTCTCTTTTTCTTGGTACACACTGTCTGTCTCTGTCACTTTTTGGGTGGAGTATCCCATATCTAGTCAGGAACTCCGCCGCCTCCTCCTCCGCCTTACCCTCTTCCTCATCATCATTCGGGATTCGAACTCACGACCTCAGGATCGTGAGCCGAGTACCTTTGCACCTTCTAGTGCAGTCACTTCAATCAAATGTACCCTCCTCCACTGTTGCATCAGCTGGTCATACTGTGGTGTGTGTCTATGGTACCATTCGACTGGTAGTTCATTTTATCGATTCCACAAGGGTGAAAAAGTAATTCGATTCTGGGGAGATTTGAACCTCATGACATTAAAGAGCCATTACTAAATATTGTATTGCACTTTGTTCGACGCTCTGTTGTTTCTGTCAATCACCCAGTTGCTCTGCAAATGATATGACCTGGCTCTCTGTCGGTTACGAGTTTTCCAGTTGATTCGATCAACAGAAAAGCCGGCTTCTGAAATTAACACGTAAGTGGTTGAGTACTCCATAGACACACATACCTTTAAAGTAGTTGTCAGGGATATTCAGCATCACAAAGAATGGAACAAAGCTAGCACCACTAATTTTTGCCAGCTGAGTGGATTGGAGGAAGGTGAAATAAAGTGTCATTTTCAAGGATATCACACGCCACCGGGGTTCGAACTCACAACCTCATGATTGTGAGCCGAGTACTTTGGCTATAATGTCACGCAGCTTCTACTGCAGTTACTTCAATCAAACGTACCCTCCTCCGCCACTGCCTCAGCTGGTCATGTGATCAGTCGAATCAAATTAATATCGATAATCAGAACAGCAAAAACAAATAGATTCTTCAGATCTTCGTAATTATTGAATGAATCGTATGTAGGTCTCTAATAATTCCAAGTTCCCCAAATACCAAAGACTTTTGCCGAACTCTTTAAAATGGTTTTTATGCCCGAGGACAAATATAATAAATAATGAACAGATAACTAGACAGATGGAGCGAATGTCTTAAACAATACCGCAAAACTAAGCCATTATTTGTCTCCCACTCGCAAATATGGTTCCAATCCCAACTAGCGCCCACATTTCATACGTTTTCCTTCAATTTTCTTTTTGAAAAATTCATAAGTTGTATGATATGGAAGCACATATAGACTAGCTGGTAAGAAACTTTAAAATTAAGTTTAAAGCCTTGAAGTTAAAAATAGTGTCTTTATGAGAGAGACAGAAACAAAGAGAGAGAATGGGAATAACAAAGAAATGGTAAGAGAGAGAGAGAGAGAGAGAGAGAGAGAGAGAGAGAGAGAGAGAGAGAGAGAGA
>NC_068982.1:188187387-188187715 GCF_001194135.2 Octopus bimaculoides | reverse complement strand
GAAAGAGAAGGGGAGAGAGAGAGAGAGAGAGTGTGTGTGTGTGTGTGTGTGTTTGAGTGGTTGTTTTATTCAATGACTTCTTAAAGAAATCTCCAGCTTCAAAGAGGTTGAAATCGTTTGGTTTACTTGAGATTTTTAAGCTAAACATTTTAAAAACTTCAGCAACAAGTTTTCTAAAGTGTAGTTTTGTATATTCTGAACTAAATTTTGACATAGATGTGTTACAACGTACTGTGTACTATGAAGCTTACAGAAATCTCGCCGTACATCTACCATTTCACTGACGATCTATTTCAATGCTTCGTTTTCATTCATATTTTCGATGTTC
>NC_068982.1:188184146-188184993 GCF_001194135.2 Octopus bimaculoides | reverse complement strand
TTTATGGTGTTGATTGCTTAACAGAAGGCACAAGTCAGAAATGGTTTTAAAAATTCCGTTCTGGAGATTTTTCACTCAAAGACGATCAACCTACTGAAGTTAATGATGACCGAATCAAAGCCATAATTGAATCTGATTGTCATATAACTGTATAAAAGTACAAAATCATGCTGGTGCTCCAGCATGACAGCAGCCGGCTGCATGGCTGAAACGAATAATATTCCTGTTACAACATGGGACCTTGAAGACTGCTAAAATGCAAGAAAGTATACTAGTCCTTTAATATTTAATATTTACTATTCAATATCTCATTTATTCAATAAGACAATCAATACTTCATTTCATTTTACTATATATACTATATATTCTATATCCTACATTAATATTATAAGAATATAAATAAAACATAAAAAACAGAGCAGAGTTGGAATTCTTTTGAATAATATATATATATATATATATATGTATATATATCGGAGATCCCCTTCGGTCACGAATGACCATGGGATTGCACCTAGAAAGTTAGCCTCCGAAGCACAAGTCCGGGAAAGGTTGTTTATGGAAGACTAGCAGTCGCTCATGCATACCAGCCTCACCTCTCCATACCACTAATGTTGTCGAAGGGAAAGGCAAACGGGCCGATACAGCTTGGCACCAGTGATGTTGAAACTCATTTCTACAGCTGAGTGTACTGGAGGAGCAGCATGAAATAAAGTGTCTTGCTCAAGAACACAACACGCAGCCTGGTCCGGGATTCGAACTCACAACCTCACGGTCGTAAATTCGATGCTCTAACCACTGAGCCATGCGCCTTCACACACACACACACACACACACACACACACAC
>NC_068982.1:188181362-188184079 GCF_001194135.2 Octopus bimaculoides | reverse complement strand
ATATATATATATATATATATATATATACCAAGGTAAGCACATAAATGTGAAACAGGGTGGAAAAAAAAACAGTACTCGAATACCAGAGGTAGAGTAATATACTTTATTAATGAAGCTGCAAAAACATCACAAAAACTGTTGCTCCAAGTAACAAAATTTGTGATGTTTTTGTAGCTTCATTAATAAAGTATATATATATATAATTGTGTGTGTGTTTGTGTTTGTATGTGTGTGTGTGTGTGTGTGTATTTATATACCCACATACATAATACATACACCCATACACACACATACATACATACACACATGCATACATGCATGCATACATACACACATACTCTCACGTATATACGCACACACATACATCTGCTTTGACGTCAAAGTGCAGAACACTTAAATCCCACTTCTTCAAATAAAATATTTCAACATTCGCATTATTAAACATTTATTTTATTATTTTGGCTACAGTTCCACTTCTGGTTTTTAATTGGTTTTGTCTGATTTTGAGCTGTTTGCTTTTCTACACATTGATGCAAAAAAGATCAAATAATAATCACGTATATTTCCTGTTCTCATATAAAATAAAATAATATAATAGGCTTATAATTTTTATTATCACTTTTAAGTTATCTCTACAGAATTTCTCTAGAATTTATAGGCAACATTGAAAGTTAGGACGTTTCATATACAAACACATCTATGTAAATAATGCGATCGAAAATAGAAAAATAGGTAATCGGTGTATATGCACATTTCAAGAGTTATTGCATTTTCATCAGCCCCACATCTAACCAATTAACCATCCACGAACACATTGCTTAAATACCCACTAAGTTTAGCAGTGTAGCACTAGTGGATCGGCCAATTTTACATATTAAACCCATTTCTGACAACTGATACATAAATATTAATTGCTGGTAGGAACGCCATATTTGGTTTTGCAACCATAACGTACTACCAAGTATATTAAAGTTTTATATGTCAATACTATATCCTATTTTTCTGTTAGGAGTGCGATTTTTATAATGTTTCTACACCAATTTTGAATATGGTTCTACACCGAACTAAAATATTCCCCAGTCTGAAAATTACTGTTTCTAAATCTCACAACGAGAGATATTCAGCAAGAGTAATTTGTAGTAAAGATTGTTTGCCAACCTAACATGGCAGTCCTGGTTTAGGACGAATGTTGCTGTAATTTAGCCCCAGGAGACATCGCCTCCAGCTGGCTATATGACACGATCTGTGTCCTTATATTTTCGAACAAGGGAATCTAGCACTCCCACTCAGCTCAAAAACAATATCTATGTAACGCGATTTCCGGGTTATCTCCTTTAATCAGCACAGTCTGTTGATTACAAAAACAATTCACAGGTAAAAAGACGTGAAGCGAAATGCTGTTGTCTCTGGAATGCATTTCCATCGCTGTAATCGACTTAGCTGGACGTTGTCAGTCCGTTGTATCTGTTTCCTTCGACGGCTCAGTTATGAAAGAAACTCAGTGCCTACAGCTTACAGCAGGGTCCTCGAGGTTGGTGACAGACAAGGGAGGTGTTGATAGCTGCAGCGGAAATCCACCCTGAATGTTTGCAAGAGAGAGATCCAATAGACAACCAGGTGCTAAGGCACTTCCAATGTACTTCATACAAATTTGTACTTTTAATGTACTTATACAAGTATGCGCTTCCGATATACTTCATATAAGTATGTGCTTCTAATGTCCTTCATACAAATATGTACTTCATGTAATATGTACTCTTAATGTACTTTATACAAATATGTACTTGTGTTTCGTAAAAATATGTACTTCTAATGTACTTTGTACAAATATGTATTTCTAACGTACTTCATATAAATACGTACTTCCAATGTATTTCATACAATTATGTACTTCTAATGTACTTCAAGTAACTATGTACTTCTAATGTACTTCATACAGGTGTTCACGTCTAGTGTGCCAATATTCCTCTCTAGAACATGAGTTTATTCAATGAAAACATTCCCCAATTCGGATATCTTTAAATAGGAACTGAAATAATGCCTGATACATCAGAACCTTGTTAGAGATTTCAAAACAACGTAACTTTGTAAATCATTAACCACCATCTGTAAATCGTCAGTATTCTTAATGAACCAACTTTCTAAATTCCTTCCAGACATTTTGCATGAAGTTTCCAGCAGACGAGAAAAGCCAAATAACTACAAATTCCAGAAATCATATTGAAATCATTCATTCTTCTTTGAAGATATTGTCCAAATATATTTTAAAATATTGGAAATTCTTCGTTATTATTATTATTATTATTATTATTATTATTATTATTATTATTATTATTATGGTTTTCCATTTGAAGTTCAACTCATTTCACCAGATTCATCATTAATATCTAGAATGTGAGAAAAATCTTTGTTCTTTTTTGTGTGTGTGTGTGTGTGACGTTGAACGACCCAGGAATCTAATTTCATTTGAAACAAATTTATAGCAGTCACCACGGCAGTCTGTATTTGATTATTCTTTTTGCCTTGTAGTATAATATTCAATTCTTATAGCTTTGTTGTAATATTTGTTAGAAAGTTAATTTTTGAAGCCATTCCTTGTCTTCAAGAAAGGTTACATTTTTATAGCAATTAAGAGATTAACACACTATACCGGACAATTAAACAAATAAACAATTACAAAATACTTGGCTGTATAAATCATCTTACAGGGGTCAATC
>NC_068982.1:188175438-188176352 GCF_001194135.2 Octopus bimaculoides | reverse complement strand
CACACAGAGAGAAAGAGCAAAAAAAAAAGTAGAGACAGAAAAGGGAGTAAATTATTGCAGAGATAGATTTTCGATAATGTACATTGTGATTATGTTGATAAGATTTCGAAAACTAATAACTTATATTTATTGCAAAGATACAAGCGAGAGGTTTGTTTATTCAATCCTATATTAATATAATAAATATTTCTCTTTTGAAAATTAGCCTTAATTTCATCATTTTGTATAAGCAGAAAGAAGTTTGATAATAATTATTAAATGCTAAATTATAATAATTGTATTTATGTCATATTTCTTGATAGTATACATGATACCATAAATGTAATCCAATAAGATTATGGACGAATATAGAGGATTAACGAATCACAACGAGTGTTCCAGTTGAACCTGCTCGTGAAATTAACGTCCAAGTGGTTGAGCGACCCACAGACAAGCGTACTCGTAATGTAGTTATCAGGATAATTCAGAGTGACGCAGAATGTAACAAGGTTGGGCTTTTGAATTACAGGTGCAACTCATTTTTACCAGCTGAGCGGGCAGGGGTAACGAGTAATAAAGTGTCTTGCACAAGGACACAGCGCGTCGCCGGGAATCGAAATCATGACCTAACGATCGTGAATCAAATACCCTAAGCCGTGGTAAGTAGCTTGCTTACCAACCACATGGTTCCGGGTTCAGTCCCACTGCGTGGCATCTTGGGCAAGTGTCTTCTACTATAGCCTCGGGCCGACCAAAGCCTTGTTAGCGGTTCGGCAAAATAGACTGATAGAATAAATACTAGGCTTACAAGGAATAAGTCCTGGGGTCGATTTGCTCGACTAAAGGTGGGTGCTCCCGCATGGCCACAGTCAAATGACTGAAACAAGTAAAGCGTAAAAAGAGTGTGTATATATATATATATATATATATATATA
>NC_068982.1:188173504-188174556 GCF_001194135.2 Octopus bimaculoides | reverse complement strand
ATCAATTTATTTTCATAATAGTAGTCAATTTCATGTTGCCTGCGAACGTTTCAATTCCTACCTTCATTCATATTTTACAATTAAATTACATTATGAATTTAAAAGGTAAAAATCTCTTCAGGGCAAAATTAACAAATTCCAGAAAAATTAATCGATATGGAGCTAAGCCGGAGTACGATTAAATGAAATGCATCTCTGTTGAAAGACCAACCTCTTTCAATTCGAAACCTATATAAATATATATATATATATACAAGAAATTAATATGCTCTTTGTCGTAGCGAGACATTCTTTCTTAACAATATGAGCACGAAGGAAAATATTTACGAATTTTTGAGATGATTCAATGCAAAATATTTTACAAACAAGTATCAATAATTTAAAATATCAGAATTTCTGTATATTTTAATTTATCGCATCATTATGTTCAGTATATTTACATACCGTAAATAGAACCAATATCATTATTGACAACATGGCCACACTCGTATACATATATGTATGCATACATGCATACATACGCACATACATACATACATGCATACATACATACATACATACATATATACATGCATATATATACATATATAAATATGTATGTGTGTGCGTGTACGGTTCGACTTGTTTAGTTACAGGATTTTTAACACAATATTCTGCACACTACTTTTTTATTTATTGAGTTCTGCCGTTATACGTACTTACATACATACATATCTATCTATCTATCTATCTATCTATCTATCTATCTATCTATCTATCTATCTACCTATCTATCTATCTATCTATCTATCTATCTATCTATCTATCTTTCTATCTATCTATCTATTTTTATATATATATATGCAAAATTTAGGTAAGTTAAAATATGTGTGCGACATATTTCAACTGCTAAAAGGCGAATTCACCGTAGTTACAGTTGTGGAAATATCTTACTTATGGTAAAAAGGTGTGAAAACACCCAGTTTGTTCAGTGTCGCTATCTATCTGGGATTTCTGATAGATGGCGACACTGAACAAACCGCACGCTTTCACACTTTTTTACTATAAGTGAG
>NC_068982.1:188169032-188171969 GCF_001194135.2 Octopus bimaculoides | reverse complement strand
TATATATATATATATATATATATATATATATATATATATATATATATATCCTCTTTTCTCTTTTCTCTTTTATGGGTTTCAGTCAGAAGCTGAGCCCATACTGGTGCACCGCCTTTACTGCATCCGGGGATTTTTCGAGTATGGCTTCTGGTGAAGTAGCGAGTTGGACTACATTCATTCTCACGTAACGTTCTTGTCCACAAAATGTTTACCATACCGACAACCGTCTTTGAGGTGTAACTGAAGACAGACCCGAAGGGTGCCAGAAAACTGAGGCACAAAAACAGTCTTTTCACCACACAGGAAACGGAACGTACTCAAACTTCAATAAGATACTTAATAGGGATTTTACACATGCATGCATACACGCACGCGCTCACGCACATACACACACGCATGTATGTATGTGTGTATGTCTGCATGTACGTATATATGTAATTATTTTCATGAATGCAAATATATCTATGTTCCTATCTATCTATGATATGCGTTTATATATGTTTGTGTGTGTGTATACACACACACACACACACACACACACACACACACACACACACACACACACACACATATATATATATATATATATGTTTGTGTGTATGTATGTATATATATATATATATATATATATATATATATATACATGTTTACGCACAAATATATATATATATATGTATATGTATATATTCATTCATGCATGGGTATGGAGTGAGAGAGAGAAAGAGAGAGGGAGATAGAGAAAGAGTGAGGAGAGAAAGGGGAGAGAGAGAGAGAAAGAATTCAAGTGGTGAATGACTGAATTGATCATTATCAGGCGACCAAATATATTCCAATGGAGAAGCTTCAGGGAAAAGATTTGGAAAACAGAATGTCCTAATTTCTTCAAAAGATAGTTTTGCCATCATTTGCGTTTTGAAGATATTAGTCTGTTTTAAGTTGGCAGCACGCCGTCAATTTTGGTATTGGAAGAATATTGGTAATCGCAGGCTTATATTACTGTGCTACCGGAGCGGATTTCAGGACGATAATTTGATAAAATGCCAGGTAGGATGCAATATGGAGGGTTTAGCAATTCAAACAGAAAAGATCGTAATTTTAAAAAAAATAATGAAGCGAAGATCCTATGATTTTTTTTTCCTTTTTGCATTTCAGAAGCCTTAAACTGGGTGTGAGTAAAAGTAGTTATTGTCAGGCCTTAAAACCGATTCAAGGGTTTACAACGCGGTGGATTTCACTAAAAAATATCTAGGGGCAGGTGGTGGTTTTAAAATGGTCAGCGCTTTAAAGTCATTCAGCAACTCAAAAACGCTGTCTGCAAGGAAGAACAACAGTTAAGTTCGAGCTAACCTATTTAATGTTGGGACCACTTTTTAGTTACCATCTCAAATATTCTAAAGAATTCAGCACTGAAAATTACAACATTTCGTGTTACGAACACGTTTATGTAAACAATAAGATCGAAGACAGAAAAATAGTTAATGGGTGTATATGCTTATTTCAGGAATTATTGCTATTTCATCGGCATCACACCAGCACACCAGCATTAACCATCCACGTATACATTGCTTAAAAGGCCACCACGTTTAGTGGCGTGACACTATTGGACTGACCAATTTCACATCTTAAACACATTTCTGGCAACTGGTGCGTAAATATAAATTGCTGGTCGCAACACCATATTTTACATTCGAATACGAAACGTCGATCGCTTTGTTTACAAAAACTAGAAATGTTTCTGAGGAGAGACGAAAAAGAAAATGAGTAGATTAGTAATATTTCAATTATGTTGATAAGTACAGGAAAGAATCCTGAGGTATTCAATTCTTATTATGGTTTCATCTGCGAAGTATAGAAATCTAGCACAGTTGGTGAAATATTGGTGGAAGAATTACTAGCTAAATATAGAAGAAGTGGCTGTCGTACAAAAACTGAATTATTTAGAGAATACACAACTCAGAGGAATTGTTAACGCAGCGGGTCCTCTACTTTTCTCTTTGTTACAATCTTTGGTTCATAATCAAAGCATCTTTATTGCGTCTTTTCTGTAAATAATTCCATGATCGTTGCTCTGACCAACTTTCTCGTCTAGTAACCTATGACAAGACCTTTAAGCGTGTCGTCTTCAATTCTTTTCATGTGCATCATTTGTCTGTTGAATTGCCTGTTTACCATAGGTCTGTTTATTTTAATGGCTTCTTTCCTCGAACCGCTGCTTTCTGTAACCCACTTCCATCGTCTTGTGTTTTCTCCTGGCCTATGATATTCAGGCCTTTAAGGTTCTTGATAATCTACATCTTTTGAATTTATTGGCCCCCTATTTCCCCCTTCTGTAGTCCCTTACGCTACAATGGCTTCAAGTCTTGATGGGACAAAATCGTATATATATTAAAAAACAGACAAATATTAAAATTAGATTGTGCTTCAATTTTTCGTCACCAATTGTTGTATAATCGTAAACATTTGTAAGATTCCACACTGTGCAATCTATCATTCTTTACATCAATATTTTGCCAAAATCAAGGCATGGTGCACAGGACTCTGCACCATGCCACACGAGCAGGAGAACCCAGTCATGGCTCTCAGACAATTTCTGCGACCACATCACCCCTAATATCTGGCCACCTAACTCCCCACACTGCAATCTCCCTTGATTATTATGTGTGGGGCGCAGTTGAACGAGAGACCAACAAAACTCCTTGTAACACTAAAGATGAACTGAAGACAAGAATTATGGCAGCATTCACCAACTTAAACAAGGAGACCATCCAGAAGAGTTGCAGAAGATTCCGAGGGTCGTCTGGAGGCCGTGGTTGAAGCCAATAACAATTTTATTAAATAAATTTACTCCCTTTAGTATTTCAGGATGTTTTTCTGTAATTTTAGTAAATATATCTGTTAAAATGAGATATCAGTGTTATTTTCATTTTCGCTTAATTT
>NC_068982.1:188166474-188168470 GCF_001194135.2 Octopus bimaculoides | reverse complement strand
TGTGTGTGTATGCATGCTTACATGTGTGTGTGTGTGTATGCATGCTTACATGTGTGTGTGTGTGTGTGCTTACAGGTGTGTGTGTATTCTTACAAGTGTGTGTGTGTGCTTACAGATGTGTGTGTATGCTTACAGGTGTGTGTGTATGATTACATGTGTGTGTGTGTATGTATGCTTACATGTGTGTGTGTATGTATGCTTACATGTGTGTGTGTGTGTGTATACTTACATATGTGTGTGTATGCATATTTACATGTGTGTGTGTCTGCATACATGTGTGTGTATGCTTACATGTGTTTGTGTGTTTGCTTACATGTGTGCGTGTGTATGCATACTTACATGTGTGCGTGTATGCTCGCATGTGTGTTTGTGTGTGTGTATGCTTACACGTGTGTGTTTGTGTGTGTAGTAATAGTGGAAGAAAGTCCCGTCGCGTTTTTGTCATCTTTATTTTTTTACCTTTTATGTTTTCATCCATCTGACTGCGGCCATGCTGGGGCACCGCCTCCAAGAATTTGTAGTCGAAGGAACCGACCCCAGTACTTATATTTTTCAAACCTGGCATTTATTCCATCGGTCTTTTTTGCCGAGCCAAGTTACTGGGACGTAAACATAACCACACCGGTTGTCAAGCAGTGGGAGGGGACATACACGGACACAAAGGCACACACACGCGCACACACGCACAGGCGCAAACACACACACTCACATATAGTACGGACTTCTTTCAGTTTCCGGTTGCCAAATCCTTCCACAAAACTTCAGTTGACCCGAAGCTATTTTAGAAGACACTTGCCCACAGTTCCACACAGTGAGACTGAACCTAGAACAATGTGACTGGAAAGAAAACTTCTTGCCACACAGCCACGCCTGTGCCATGCTCACGTTGAGAGATCTTCTTCAATATCTACAATAATCAACCGTTCATTTTTTACATTCCAATGTTTTTCCTGTCTTTCGGGTTGCTTTGTGTCATAGTGGTTAGATGCGCATCAGTTTTACCATAGAGTTGACCTCCTTTGCCTTTCATCCTTTCGGGGGTCGATAAATTAAATATCAGTTGCGTACTGGGGTCGATCTAAATGCACAATCATATGTGCGCGACATAGTGATCTTATATCAAGATAAACAGTGCATTAACTTGCAAGTGGGGCCAGAGCGAGTAGCCCATCTCGCTCAAAACTTCCCAGAATAAAATTTCTTTAAGGATGATGAACGATACACCCATGTTCCCAGACGTTATTCAAACACCCCAAAACTGCTCTCAACACATGCCTATGAGGCTACCCAACAACTACCCCAGCTTGTGATTAGAGATGCGCATATCATCAGCCACCAAGGGACATGGTCAACTGATTAAGGTCAAGCAAGTGACAGGCAAATCTGTGGTATTCAGCAGAATATTTGCTGTATCCCATCTTTTATACTAAGACAAAATAGTTACATGACAACACTTCCAATCAGATTAGATCAGAAGCCATTACTATTATTATTATTATTATTATTATTGTTGTTGTTGTTGTTGTTTTTTTTCTTCTTTCTTCAAATTTTCTTCTATTTCTCGCCGAGTGTTTTCCGTACACCTAGAGCAGAGAAGCTTATTGTATGCATTCCCAGTTTACACACGCAAATTCGCAGGTAAAATATGTATTTAAATAAATAAACAAATTCATGAATATATGTTGTTTTCACAGCGATAATGCTCTTCTCAGTACATGAGTCGTTCCAGTTAACACGATTTTTTGCACTTCCTGTTAGGATGGTAAGCCTGGTATCATTTTCAAATAGGTTTCAGTACCTTTTTTTTTACCCTACAATCACTGGTACGGTAGTCGCCTTGAGATTCCACATTTTTTCAATTTCTATTAGCAAGTCTTTATATTTACTGATCTTGTCAAATTCTTTCTCCGCTATATTATGATCTGAGGGAATACTCATGTCAATTAATAAACACGTCCTCTTTGTTTGATCTTTTATAATAATATCCGGTTTATTA
>NC_068982.1:188164360-188165619 GCF_001194135.2 Octopus bimaculoides | reverse complement strand
TGTGGTTTACTGTGATGCTCTTATGGTTACTGTATTGAACGTGTTTTGCGTTGGATGTGTGCAGTGCCCAGTGGTACAATTTTCTGTATGTTATATATATTTGTAAGTCCTGGTGATTTTGTTATGTATTTGTCTGAATATTTTTTTATTATACCTAAGGCACCTACTATGATAGGAATTGTTTCTGTTTTTAGATTCCACATTCGAGTTACCTATTATTATTATTATTATTATTATTATTATTATTATTATTATTATTATCATTATTATTATTATTATTATTATTATTATTATTATTATTATTAGGAAACATCTCAACTTATTTTGCTGGGTATGATGGAGCATGCCAGCCGTGCGCAGGCAGCAGACTAAGGTGACGCTTGTTGTCTGACCATGCTTCAAGAAGTCTGCAGAGAACTCTTGCAGTTCCAAGCAAAGACGATTTTTATAGGTGTCCTATTTACACTTGTTCCTGTTTTTTGAGCCATGTTTGTAGTCGGGTACTGATACTTCCAAGTGCATCAATTACGATTGGTACCGGGTCCACTTTCTTCATTGCCCACAAACTGTATATTACCCACTTCAGTTCATCATGGGTATTGTAGCTGAAGGATCCCGGAGAAAAAAAAATGTAATTTACACTGCTTTGAACAAAATGTAAACCATCGGAGACGACCTAGGGCTATACATCATAACAAAATAAGAGCAGCAGCAACAACAACTACGACGACGACGATGACAACAAAAAACAAACAAAAGGAACAACAGCAACAACAACATTGTTTTTGCTGCAAAGATTTCATGCATTTGTGTACGAGTTTAGAATGTTAATAATGACAGCATAAAGTCTGCCATGTTGAATAATAGCTTTGAAAAAATTCTATAAAGTGAACGAAGCTAAACCAAAATCTCATAAACGACCTCTAGGTATATACACATTGTGTATACAGACTTATACACATACTCACACACAAACACACACACACACACACGCATAGACAATGAATGTAGGCATACACTCTTACAAGTATGGATCTATATACAGGCATATACGTTTACATATGATATGCACACACAGGTAAACAAGTATAAATATGTATATATATGCATGTACACGTGGATACACACACACACACACACACATATATATATATATATACACACATATATATATACCGTTGTATATATACATTCATACACACATACATGCATATATGTATGTATACATATATACATATACATATATATATATATATATA
>NC_068982.1:188161246-188163669 GCF_001194135.2 Octopus bimaculoides | reverse complement strand
ATTTTTATTATTATTTTCATCATCGTCATCAGCATCATCATTGTTCATTATTATTATTATTATTATTATTATTATTATTATCATTATTATTACTATTATTATTATTATTATTATTATTATTATTATTATTATTATTATCATTATTATTATTATTATTATTATTATTATTATTATTATTATTATTATTACTATTACTATTATTATTATTATTATTATTATTATTATTATTGTTGTTGTTGTTGTTGTTGTTGTTGTTGTTATTATTATTATTATTATTGTTATTATTATCATCATCAATATTATTATTATTATTATTATTATTATTATTATTATTATTATTATTATTCATGGTTTCAAGAATCACGTCTAGAGTTTACGTATTATTGCTATTTCAACAGCCTTATGCTTATTGCGTGTTGTTGTTGTTGTTGCTTTTGTTGTTCTTCTTCTTTTCCTTATTATTATTATTATTGTTGTTGTTAATACTAATGCTTACACTAAAACTTTGTTTTCAGTTGCTTCTCTCGTCCAATAAAAGATAAACGAACTGAATGATTCCCTAGTTTACGCTTGACTTAATTCACGTAAATAAATACCCATACATACAGACATGCGCAGTGTATACACGCATATGTACATACATTTTCTTAAGCAGTTAATGCTGTCGATGTGTGTGTGTGTGTTTGTAGAAGCACAACATATCCCATATAATATGCGTACGTGTACTAAACTAAACACGAACAGAAGCATTTAAGGGCGAATATCACATAGTTTGAGACTTGTAGTTCCATAAAATATAACGTAATACCTAATAAAATGTATTTCTGTTCTAAAAGAAAGAGCACCAATAATAATATTAATAATAATAATAATAATAATAATAATAATAATAATAATAATAATAATAATAATAATACTACTACTACTACTACTACTACTACTACTACTACTACTACTACTAATAATAATAATAATAATAATAATAATAATAATAATAAATAATAATAATAATAATAATAAATAATGATAATAATAATAATAATAATGATAGCAACAACAACAACAGCAGCAGCAACAGCAGCAGCAGCAGCAACATCAACAACAACAATGATAATAATAATAACCCATTCGACTAAAGGCACAAGGCCTGAAATGTAGGGAGGGGACTAGCCGACTACATCGACCCCAGTGTCTCACTGGTACTCAATTTATCGACCTCGAAAGGATCAAAGACAACGTCGACCTCGCTAGAATAATAATAACAACAACAACAACAACAATACTACTACTACTACTACTACTAATAATAATAATAATAATAATAATAATAATAATGATAATAATAATAATAATAATAATAATAATAATAATAATAATAATAATAATAATAATAATAATAATAATAAAACCAACAACTTAAAAGACCAGGAAGCATCATGGTGGTAGCTCAACAAGGATGACCTAAACAGGAATACGAAAAGCCTAATACGGAAAGCCTAATACTGAAAGTCCAGGGTCAGGCATTGAATACCAACTCAGTGAAAAGAGATATGTATTCCACACAAGTGCAACGGACCTCTGCAGAATGTGCGGGAAAAGGGTCGAAAGCGTGACTCACATTGTTAGCGTTTGTGAAAGTGTTGCGCAGAAAGAGTACAAGCGTAGACACGACAAGGTAGCCCAAAACCACCCCTGGCTACTATGCCGTAAGTGTGGATATGAGGTTACGGGTGCTTGGTACCAACTTACACCGGAAAAGGTAATGGACGAAAAGGGGAGGGAAAAATTCTCTAGGATTTGATTTCCAGACAGACAAGTTGTTAGAGCACCGAAAGCCGGATATAAAACAAAAGTTTCTAGTAATCGACGTAGCAGTGCCAGGAGATCAACATACCATCATGAAAGAACGAGAAAAAGTTGATAAATATGGAGACCTGAGAACTGAGATCGCTAAGATGTGGCAGCTACGAGAGTCGAACATAAAGGTTATCCCTATTGTCATCGGAACATTGGGTTCAATACGACCCAATCTGAAAAACATCTGAAAACCTTAGAAATATCCTACATCTAGGTGTATTGCAAAAGTCGGCATTACTTGGAATTGCACGTATACTCCGTAAATGACTGTCTGCCTGAGGTCTTTGCTGTGACTTGACAAATAATACAGACTCCTGGTAGACACGATATCTTCAATCAACAACCTCACGATATTGGATACTGTACGACGACGTCTATAATAATAATAATAATAATAACAATAATAATAATAATAATAATAATAATAATAATAATAATAATAATAATAATAATATTTTTTAAAAAAGGATTGACGTAACTCTTCACGAAGGTAAATAGTCAAGACGAAGAGTGCGATTTTAGATGTTTTATTTTTTGAACAACATTTCGACAGAACGTCCGTCTTT
>NC_068982.1:188157295-188160675 GCF_001194135.2 Octopus bimaculoides | reverse complement strand
TGATGGTATTCACTTCACTCATGTTGTTGCACAATGAACAGGCTTACCTCTCTTGCGGCTGTTCTTTAAGGTACAGCGTGTAGATACTCCAATATTCGTTTTCTTGGAGTCAGATATAGAGGTCAATAATTCTTTTATGTTCTTATTCCGTCGAAAGGCTACAATGGGCGGCTGAGGAAATGTTTGTTTGAAACTGGGATATTTTTTCACCACATGTTGGTAACTTTCATGCAACACTTTTGAAATGCCAGCGAAACGTCGGTGCCAGTTAATCACTAAAGGAATTCTGTAATCTGTTGTATTTTGTTTGCTAAGATTAGGCATGTAGGTTTTACTATCTTTGCTAATCTTAGCTATTTCACTTGCTATTGATGCAATAAAGTATCTCCTCGCCAGAAAGAAAATGCAGCAGGCACCACCCCACCAGCACACCCCACCCCACAGCACAAAGGTGCCACAAATGATGCGATAGAAAGTTGCTGGAAACTTTCAGATGTCGAGAAATAATAGAGGTTATGACGATGTTGACGAACGTTACCTTACCACGGATTATGGGAGACAGGAGCTGCCGAAAGACTCTGGTTGTAACAGCGAAAATGAAGCTGGAACTTTAAGGGATGGCCACTCGCTCGGCAATGGATCAGTAAAGATGCAGAATGACCACAGCTGTCATCCTAATACAGCATCAGCAGATAATAGAGCAAGGATAAGGAAGTGGACCAGCGAAGAAAACAAGATAGTGATGCAGTGCTACTTAGAAAGTGAACCTAAATGAAGGGCTATAGAAAACGGATGTTAACACTTTGGGTAAGAAAGGCATGTTTAAAGTAACTGAGCAGAGATTAGTTGAGATCAAGCTAATACTATTAGGAGAACAAAGTGAATGACAGAATTGGAGGTAGAAGAGACCGCAAGAGAACTGGAAAAGAAAGACCAGGCAGTGGGAAAGACAAGCAACAACGTAAGAGATACAGCTCAAACCAAAGAAGAACCCAAAGGAAAAAATAATAATAATAGCGCGACTAATAAGGAAGGGACAACTGGAAACAACGACTTAAGGGATTTAAATGAGGAAGATCAGAAGATTTCAGGTAAGTTGCAGGAAGTAATGAGGAAAGAAATAAGAAAAAGATTATCAGGATTAAAAGGCAGCAACAGAAGGAAGCTGCTAGAAGTGACTAGCAAAGTAGATTCTGTTATCAGTGGGATAGATACTAAAAATATAGGAGACACTAACTTATTGATCTATGCAGGAGAAGTAGTAGTTACCAGAAGATTAGATATCTCACAGGGAAAAGATTGCAAAGAGAGCAGATGTGGAAAAGGAGACTACAAAATAAAGTGAAGACTTTAAAACAAGATCTGAGTAGAATAGAAGCCTGGAAAACAAATAAGGTAGGAAATACAAGATGCAAATCTTGCCTCGAGGAAAGATATTTAGTCAAAGAGAAAGAATTTGGGACAATAATAGAAGAGTTGGAACAGCGTGTCATAGTAGTAGCAGGCAAGCTCTCCAGATATCAGAAAAGAATAGGTCAGTATCAACAGAATAGGTTATTTGAGACAGACCAGAGGATATTTTATAACAAAAAAAAAAAAAGATGGAGAACGAAGTACTGAAGATGAGAAACCTAATGCAGATGAAGCTAGAAAGTTCTGGAGTAATATTTGGATTAAACCAATCAATCATAATGGAGATGTAGAATGGTTAAAGAAAGTGAGGGAAGAAGTAGTGAGTGGGAAGCAGCCAGATCTAAGATTAAATAGGGCATAAATGAGTAAAGTTTTAGGCAAAATGCTGAATTGGAAGGGCCCAGGACCATATTTAGTTGAAGCGCACTGGCTAAAGAAATTCAGTAGTTTACTTGGGAGGCTGAGGGAACAACTTTAGGATTGCCTTAATGGAAGAATAATACCAGATTGGATGTCTAGAGGGAGGACAATACTCGTTATGAAGGATAAGAGCAAGGGTAATACAGCTAGCAACTATAGACCAATCATTTGCTTACTATTAGTGTGGGCACTGTTAACAGGAATACTTTCAGAAAGCATTTACGAACACATTGACAACCAGGATTTACTGCCAAAAGAACAGAAATTTTGCAGGAAAAAGGCTAGAGGAACGCATGACCTATTATACATAGACAAAGCAGTTCTAAATGAAGTAAAAGCTAGAAAGAAAAATCTAATAGCATGGATAGATTATAGGAAAGTCTATGATATGATCCCACACTCATGGATAAATGAATGTTCGAGTATATGAGTATATTCAGTATAGCAGACAACATAAGAGCATTAATTCGCTTTAGCATGAAAGAATGGAAAGTAGATCTCTACTCAGGTGACACACTCTTAGGAAAGTTAATATCAAAAGAGGAATTTTCCAGAGGGACTCGTTGTCCCCTTTAATATTTGTCTTATGTTTGATCGCCCTCAGTTTAGTATTAAGGAAGAAAAATTCAGGGTTCAGAAACAGTTCGGGAAAAATTAACCGTTTGCTCTACATGGATGATTTTTTTTAGTAAGAATGAGAAAGAGATAGATTCCCTTAATACAGACTGTAAGACTCTTCAGCAAAAATTTAGTCATGGAATTTGGGATAGATAAGTGTGCAATATTAGTCATGAGAAGGAGACAGGTAGTCAACAGCGAAGGCATCCAATTACCAAATGGCCAGACATAAATGTCATTGAAAGGAGAAGAGAGTTATAAGTATCTAGGAGTATTATAATCTCATAGAGTACTAACAACAGAAATGAAAGCGAGAATTGAGAAGGAGTACATCAGAAGGGTGAGGAAACTAATGAAGTCAAAGCTGAATGGTCCGATTCTAGTGAAGACTGTAAATACCTGGGCAGTATATCGTTACTTAGATACTCAGCAGCTTTTGTAGATTGGACAAAAACTGAACAAACTGAATTAGCAAAGCTAGACAGAAGAACGAAGAAGGAATACAATATGAATGGAGGACTCCATTCAAGGACAGGAATAGCAAGATTACACCTACCCTAGAAAGGAAGGCGGAAGAGGGTTATTATCAGTAGAGGATTGCGTGGAGTTTTCTAGAGTAGATATAGACTCCTATATTGGTAATAGTGAAGAAAGTTTATTAAAAGCTGGTAGATTCACAGCAAGACACGGGGAAACCAAAAACCCAAACGAAGTCAAAAACCAGAAAAAAGAACAGAAATTATCTGACTGGCAGGAGAAGACGTTGCATTGTATTCTAAATATTCCCAAAGCGGTGGTGGGGTACAAACGCAGACATACAGACACACAGACATAGATATATATGTACATATACATAGAAATACACACACACACACACACACACACACACACACACACACACATATATATATATATATATATATATATAT
>NC_068982.1:188152552-188157285 GCF_001194135.2 Octopus bimaculoides | reverse complement strand
AGAGAGAGAGAGAGAGAAATAGAAATAGAGATTTTTGTCTACCAGATCCACTCACAAGGCTTTGTTTGGCCAGAGGTTATAGCAGAAGACACGTGGCCAAACTGTCATGCAACGGGACCGAACCTTGAACTAAGTGGTTGGGAAGCAAGCGTTTTACCACACACCCACTCCTACGCCTGTATTACTTTGTAGTGTATCGTTATCAGAGCTGTTTGGTTGTTCTCTGTTGACTGTTGCAACGTGTGCAGGCCTTGTGTTGTTATATAATAAAATCGATGTTGGCCAACTGTTTTTACATCTAACGTTTATATTTGAGAATCGAATACATAAATTATGTCAAATTCTAAAATATTATTTTTCTGTCATTCTGGCGCATGGAAGTTATTCATTTCCGCTCGTTAGACATCGATGATAAATGATAAAGGGACCACTGCGAAATATCCTGAACATTTTAGACAAGTAATTAAGACAGATACAAAAAGATGTGGCTAGCTCTTGGAAAGTTTTGTCTCGCATTTTCTTTTTTTTACGATTATTGTTTTTTAAAAAGATGTGTTTTATATTGTGTTGCAATACAGATATTGTTGGCGATGTTTATTAGTCCCAGGGCAATTAAAATTGAGTAGATCTTTGATCAAAGACATTCCACCCGTTATCATCTAGTCTCTTTAAAAAAAAAAAAAAGATGTTTGTAGCTGTAAATTATTATCTAATGCGCTCATTCCTTTTTTAAAGCGGTAGGTTGTAATTCCCGTGGGAATCAGTTGGTATTTCTACCTCGTCGCCTGACCAGTTGAGGTTCCTACTTTAGCTTTGCTTGGCACCCTTTTTTTGGTTACTATGTGATAGTTTCGTAGAAGTGGAAGAATTCCAGGAAATCTTGGTGTAATTCATTAGAACTTTCACTCATAATCTAGAAACTTCTCTACAATTAATGTCATAGAATCAGAGAAGAAGAGACTTGTAGGACTCAATACCTCTCCTATGCATGCATGTATGTATTTATGTATGTATGCACGTATCTACATACGTATGTAAGTCTCTTCCATTTTTAATCGTTTATATACCTCTGAAGAAGGAGCTGGTTTCTAACAAAGATATAAAGCTCCACCTGGCCGCAACTCAGGGACTGAAGCAAGTAAAAGAATAAATGAATTTATTCTCTTCTGTTCCTAAAGAAGCTTTAAAATACTTAAAATGAATAGAATACCAACTGAATCAATATGATTTGAAGATCGATACCGATAAGAAATAATTCAATAAATTTGTCACATCGGGGACGCAATTGAAAGAGCAGCAATAGTGGTAGTAGTAGTGGTAGTAGTAGTAGTGGTAGTAGTAGTAGTAGTAGTAGTAGTAGTAGTGGTAGTGGTAGTAATAGTGGTGGTGGTGGTGTGGAGGCATATACTGCAACAGTGTGTCATTGCACGCACCATTTGTTGGTGATTCCTTACTTCCGGTGGATGACGCCATTTTGCAGCCATCAGGTGACCACCCCACCCCCACCCAACTCATGGCTCTGTTTTGCGCAGTTGTTGCTGGTGAGGGTTTTTTTCGAGATCAGAGTGCAAATCCTACCTCAACCTCTTTTAGTCGCCTTTTATGACACACAAAGGAAACGTTGGGTCTATTCTTTGACATACTGACCCCCTACGCAGCATCAGAGCACTGTGGTGAGGTGAAGAGTTTTGCTCAAGAACATAACACGCTGTGCAGTCCTGGAATCGAACTTACGATCTGGTGATCGTGGATGCAGCATCCAAACCATTAGGCCACATGCCTTCACAATTAAAGTAACACTAAATTAAATCGCCATGTGTGTCTCATACTTAACATATATAAGCCATTGAAAGGCATGATGCTATGAGTTTTGTCTGAGATAAAAATCTCTCCCCGAACTTGCGTTAGAAACAAAATAAATGTCGGAGAGAACAGCGTCCCATCAGTGGCCCACTAGAACGAAATACGCTTTTCTACCTACTTGGGACTTTTCAACGACTTGTACCCGTTTTTCACATATTTAAACGCTGTTAAGAACCAGTGAGTAATAAGTTCACTGATATTGTGGAAAGCTTGCTGGGCTGTAATAACAACGGTGCAGGCAATTAAAACAGCATTAAATTAAAATACCACCTCTGTATCACGCGGCATGCGTTCAATCCTGGGCAACTCTGATTAGGAGAGTGTGAGAAACAAAGAAGTAATGAAAAAAGCAGGCATGGGAAGTTTTCAGGTCATGGAGACTAAGCGGCGGATACGGTTTATTGGCCATGCGCTTTGATTATTGCAGGAGAGACATGCTACTATCGTGACGGAGTGGATGGCGAAAGCAGGAATGAGACCGAAGAGAAAACCAAGGAAGACGTGGCGCATTACGTTCCGGAACGACATGGTAGCCTTGCGAGTTGGCCGAAATGGAGCCAAGGGGAAGGCAAGTAGTCGGGATGTTCGAGGAAGGCTCGTTATCCGTTGTGCTAGAAGAGCTAAGAGCTAAGAGAGTACCACATTTATTGTATATACACCACTGAAAGACATGATGCTGTGAAATTATCTGAGAGGAAACTTTTTTATGGACTGCAATATGAGCCAATGTTTTATTCAGCTTTCTACGTCTCGAAGCACGAATTTCGCCTTAGGCGGTAAATGGATCCAAAGCAATCACAAGCTACAAAAAGTGTAAAACCCGTCTGATGTTCTCGACAGTCAATACTAGGACGATGTTCCTCTTTCTCTGATATTTATTGCGTTTTTAACACAAAATGTTTAAGAAGAGATTTTATGTCAAACAACCACCAAGGTACCGTTCTCTTTCTGTGTTTATCTATTTTGTATGATACACAGATGGCAATTTTATTTTAATACTGCTTCATTTGCGTTCACCAAGTCATTTTACAGCTCAGCAGACTTTCTGTGGATGATTTGTTCACCGTTTTCTATACATAGACGCACAAATTCTGTCTAAGCAAGTGACAATTGTGTGCACGGCACTGACACGGCATTTGACAGCCCCCTACTCGTAGTAGGGCGAAATGCGACTGGCGTTCCTAAGTTACTGCTAGGGCGATGTTCACTTCACTCTGATATACATTGTGTTTCTAACATAAGTCTATGAAGAGATTTTCTCTCAGACAAAAACACACAGCATTATGCCTTTAAACGGTGTATATAGATTTAGTACGACAATTGAAACATAAACGATGATAATGTTCTTAGTTTTATTTAACCGTAAAAATTGAGATGTTTCATGGAGAAATGTAATATTCCAAGCTCCTGTCGTCCATAGCAGGAGCCAAATATTTTTGGTTGATTATAGATCATTGGATGCGTATGTTTCTTCCATTTACGTTCTTACGATGTATTATAGACTTTTTTTAGCATCAAAGTAAAAATTTACTTGATTATGAATGTACAGTTGGCACTATGATATTTTTATGATTCTACAGAGATCTCTGTATTCACCTTCCGCTTCCTTTAATGTCGGTTTTTGGATTATTCGCAACTAATAGCGAATTCACAAGGCTACTTTCTATAATAGCTTCCATGGGAACACGGCTATAAACAGGAACAAACACCAAACGATTGTTAATTCTTGTTGGATTATGGCTTTAGTTAAAATAATATATTTGAAACATTTCAAAATGAAAGGATCTTGGCATTATCCACTTAACGTTTTACGTGTTTCACAGATCAAATAAACGTTAGAGAGTAACGTTATATAATTTTACTTCAGAATACATCATCTAGACATTCTTATCATACGATGCTTTGTATACACAGATAAAAACATTCTGTCTCATAAATACAAACTTGTTACCAGTTCAAATATGCTTGAGTCATATTCGAACTCGTAAGAAGGCCATTTACTGTATTTTGTCTACTCGCTGCAGACAAATAGGTGTAACTACAACGTTTGAGCTCAGGGCGGCACCAAACCAGACATTTCAGAGTGGTTATCTCTGTCTTATATAGAATATCTGCTTGAACGGAAAATGATGGATTAACAGGACTAGTTTTTTTAGCCGGGTCTTGGGATAGAATCAATAACTGTGTAGACCTAATTGACCACTTACGGAGACATTACATATAGCACTACTATGGATGGCTAAAAGGTTTCAAGAAATTGGTCATCCCGGTTTCTATATTTAACTAGCTTCTGGTAGGTAGCTCCATTGTTAAATTACTAGTCTTTTAGCAACAAGTAGTGGCTTTCTGATTGCAGCCCTCCCGTGAAATCCGGCCTTGTGCAGCTCCTGGCGAACAGTTTTTGTGGAAACTGGGTTCTCGGGGTGCTCATTAAGCTCTGCAGTAATTCTGGGAGCTGTACTTTTGTGATCCTTTCTAACATTTCGCGTAAGAATCCGACGGTCCATATCTGAAAGTTTTGGTTTTCTTCCGGAGTTTTGTTTCGACGAGGTTTTTCTCCCTTTCTCAAAGGCTGTCATTACTTTCGAGACAGTACTTCTCGATACACCAAACATTTCGGGTGTTTTCGTTACGCCAGCTTCTGCCATACGAGCACCAACAATTTGACCTCTTTGAAAGTCCGATAGATCTGTCATTTTAATGAATTTTAATTACTTTTTTTTCTGATGATATCTGAAAAGAAACAGAAATTTTAGTAAAACATATTAAGCAACACTAATAATAATTAAAAAAACATAAAAATAAACAAGCTTTTGATGGTTTTAGAGATATTTCAAAATTATGATGCTATGATGCTAGGTGTTTCCATT
>NC_068982.1:188151071-188152054 GCF_001194135.2 Octopus bimaculoides | reverse complement strand
ACACACACACACACACACACATATATACACTCATTAGGGCGGCGAGCTAGCAGGATCGTTAGTACGCCAGACAAAATGCTTAGTGGCACTTCGTTTGTATTTATGTTCTGAGTTCAAATGTCACCGAGGGTGACTTTGCCTTTCGTCCTTTCAGGATCGGTAAATTAAGTACCAGTCAATTACTGTAGTGGCTGTAATCGACTGCTCCGTTCTCCCAAAATTCCATAACTTGTTCGTATAGATTGGCTTAGTGGTTAGGGTGTTGCGCCCACGATTGCGAGATCATGGTTTCAGTTCATAGACAGGATGGTGCGTTGCGGTCTTAAGCAAAACATTTCATCTCACGTAGCTTTGCGATTCACTTCGACACCTAACGTGTGATACATTGTATATATTTTTTCATGCGTGGGAGTACACTTCTCTCTCTCTCTCTCTCTCTCTATATATATATATGTATGTATGTGTTCACTTTTAAGACGTTCTGGCGGCTTTGAACGTGAATACGCTAACCGTTACCTGTTTCATCATTGGAAAACAATTTCTTACTTTCAATGGCTGATACACTCACTGATATTGCAGAAAGCTTGATAGGTTGTGATAAACTTGATGTATACAATTGAAACAACATTAAATCAAAATATCCACCTAAGTGTGTGTATAGGTATATTCTATCGTACAGCATAGCCTTGAAACAGAATACTGTCAACACCAACGATATAGTTATAGAATTAGACGGAGAGATGTGTGACTATAATTCATTGCCGACTACGTGTGAATATCATCTGATACTAATGTATAGTATGATAGAAGCGACAGCCAGATATTTATGAGGAGGTTACGTATTTCGATAAAATGAACTCCAATTCTTGAATTACAGAAAAGACTGGAATAGAATTCAATAGAAAACACTGTGTGTCTAGAACAAACTAAATGCTTATACTATATATATATATATATATATATATATATATATATATATATAT
>NC_068982.1:188149222-188150293 GCF_001194135.2 Octopus bimaculoides | reverse complement strand
ACACACACACACACACACACACACACACACACACACACACACACACACACACACACACACACACAGATATATATATATATATTTATATAAATATATCATAATTCTAGGATGGAATTTATAAATATTTAGTACATTACTACGCGCATTTCCACAAATTATATGACATTAACCTCAGAGTCCGTATCCTTGGGATGAGCGCAATATTGTCCGTATCATTAGATGGCAGCCGGCACAATGAAATAGAAGCTTTATTTGCATACCCCTAACGTTACCATAAACGAATTTAAATGATATATATTTGGCCATCCCATAAATAATGCGGTTTTTCAATTGCATGAACTAAAAGTCAGACAAGGACGTGATAAACTACCTGCATCAACTTGCTATAAAAGTAGGTAGTAATTTTACCTTGCACTTATTCTTAGTGCAAGTTTTGAAGAGTGCTGTTAGATTTTAACAGTTATAATGAAAGTGGCAAAGGAGCATATTCAGCATATTTTGCTTTATGAGTTCAATAAAGGCAACAACACAACGGAAAGTGTGAAGAATATTAATGCAGTATAAGGGGATCGGACAATAAGCAGAAGCCAGTATCAGCGGCGGTTCCAGAAATTCCGAACTAGAAACTACAGCCTAGAAGACGAACCTCGTCCTGGAAGATCTGTAGAGCTCAATGAATACGTCCTGCAAACCCTGGTGGAAGAAAATCCCATCGTAACTGTTGAGCAACTAGCAGAGAAGCTTGGATTTAGTCATTTAACCATTCATCAGCACTTGCGTGCCATTGGAAAAGTCAGCAAATTGGGTCAATGGGTTTCTCATAAACTTTCTGAGTCTAATCGTGCGCAGAGAGTGAATGTGTGCTCTTCTTTGCTATCATATCTTACAAATTATCCATTTTTGGACTGAATGGTGACTAACGAAGAGAAATGGGTTCTCTATAAAAATGTCAAGTGCTGAAGACAGTGGGTTGGGCAAGGAGGGACACCAGCATTCCAAGCTAAAGGTCTTCACTCACGTAAGGTGTTGTTACCTGTTTGGTGGGATGTGAAAGGTTTAGTCCACTTTGAA
>NC_068982.1:188147734-188148540 GCF_001194135.2 Octopus bimaculoides | reverse complement strand
TATATATATATATATATATATGTATATCTGTATGTATGCATGTATATTGTTATAGACTGTAAGATGCAGGCAAACATGGCATTTAGCGGGAAATACGTAAAACTTGGTCGGAGCGGTTGAGTCCCGTGTCAACATTATTGGAAGGCGACATTGGTATGGCTGTTGAGGACTGACTTATATATGGCAATAGAAGAAGGTGGGGGAGGGGTAAGACAAAGGGAGGGGAGAAGTGGGAGGAAACATACGATGAAGAAATGAAGTTAAAGGGAAAAGATAAGGGAGAAAGAAAAGGCTTTGGGGGAAGAAGGATGATGCGATGTGACATAGGTATAGATAAATACACGGAGGATGTGAATGTATGCGCGTGAATGTGGGAGTCTATAAGTATATATTTGTATATGTGTGCGCGTGTGCATGTGTATATGTGCACGTATGTACAAGTATGTGTGTGTGTTTGTGTATGCTTTACCCGGATCTGAAAGATTACCAAGCAACCAAGGAATGAAGTCCTTTTATTAATTTTAATCTTTAACCACTCGCAAATGTATAAAAATACACGTACATGTATTTATATATTTACATACAGCTAAGCCATGAATGTCTACATGTACATACACATACGCATATACATATATGCTTATATACACATATACATACATATATATGCCACACATACACACGCATATATATGCATGCTGTATATATATATATAAGCATATATATGCACACTACGTAATACAGAAAGACATAAACATGTGTGTGTGTGTGTGTGTGTGTGTGTGTGTGTGTGTGTGTGTGTGTGTGTG
>NC_068982.1:188146313-188147267 GCF_001194135.2 Octopus bimaculoides | reverse complement strand
GATGTTCCAGAAACTCGAAACCCAATTTTTCAATGGCTTGAACGACGTGGACGGTTGTATGTGGACGTGCAATGTCATGCAACGATGACAGACTTAGTTTGACAACAGACTTCGGCGTTTGATGTGAATTGTTATGTTTTAGTTTCTTGTTCAACATCCCACCGTAGTCTACACGGATGACTGTAGACCCCTTTTCCAGGTAATCTCCCAGTATAGGTCCTTTTGCAACCAGAAAAAATTTTTTTTAAATGAAGTTAGCATAGTGTTATCTACTGAAGGTTGAGACTTGGATTTCTTTTTCACTGGCGATTCCGGACGTTTTCCCTCCATACACAACCTTTTGGATTCTGGCTAAAAGTAATGGACCAAGGTCGCATCTCCTGTGTCTATTCTCTACAAAAGATCTTCGCCTTCATCGTTGTAGCAGTTGAATAAGCGTTCACAGATTTCCATACGATTGTCCTGCGCTCTTCAGGAATTTATCTTGGCACCCATCTCACGCAGACTGTCCAGAAACGAAGCTTCGCTTCGATGATTTCGTTTGCAGAACCACAACTAATTTGCAGAAAACATGCCACCTCATCGATCGATGAAATGGTGGAGGCTGATGAACATTCTGCTTTCTCCCTCTTTTGTGCTTCATGTTTGTCTGACCATTTAAAAACTTCTCGTAGCATTCATACCCACTTCTACGCGGCAGAGTTCTGTGCTCGTATCATGCGATAACTTTCAGCTCCCAACACACTTTCAGACCAGAGAAATCGGATCACTGAGCTCTGTTCTTCAGTGCACAATAACAAAGAAGCGGCCATGTTTATTGGAGCGAAGAAGATCAAACCTCGGTTACGTAACCACGAGCTTGAAAACAGAGTAGCGAACCTAAAGAAAATGTTGGTGAAAGTGCCGATACTTTTGACTTCTCCTCATGTGTGTGTGTATATATATATATATATA
>NC_068982.1:188142605-188144562 GCF_001194135.2 Octopus bimaculoides | reverse complement strand
ATATATATATATATATATATATATATATATATATATATATATATATACACGCACATGCATACATACATATGCATGTATATAACTGCCGATCAATCAATCAATCAGTCAATCAATCTATCTACCTATCTGTCTATTTATCTATCTATCAACAGAAACGACTCTGGATAAATTATGTGAATTGAGAAGGGGACTACTTCAAGGATGATTAAATGCTGGATTGGTATGTGTTGTAGTTTTCTTTTTATAGCATCAGTCTCGGTACTTTTTGATCAGACTTCGTATATAACAAATGAAGATGAATAGATATTCATGTTCACCGCGTGACATGCGCGGCTACTGCTGTTGCAGAGATTGGAGTTGCAGAGATTGCTTAACATCATTAGACAAGTCATGTTTACGTCATTTATTCTATTGACTGAATGATGAACTAGGAATATTCATCCGTATTCCTATTTAGCACCCTGTCACACAAATATATGCTGGAGGCATGATAACCACAATATTTAAGATCCAAACTAATTGATATATAATATGCATAAATATAATTATTTTAATGTTAATGTATCATATAAAACATGGCTGTTAATGCTAATATCCTGACAAGCTACTTTAGTATACAGTGATTTACACATGATGTTCTTTGGACATTCAAGGAATAGTAGACATTATCCCCTGATGGGGGACAATTGTCTCCCAGAGCGTATTTGTGATAAGATATCCAATCAATTACTTTTCTGTTTATTTAAAATATTGAGTTCAAGATTTCCTATCAATAACTATTCTGTTTATTTAAAATATTGATTTCAAATTTTGGCACAAGACTGTCGGTTACATCGACCAAGTGTTCAATTGGTACTTATTTTATCAACCACCAAGGGATTATAGACTAAGTCGACCTCGGCGGCGTTTGAACTCAGAACGTAAAACAAACGCAATGCCGCTAAGCATTTTGCCCGGTGTGTTAACGACTCTGCCATCTCGTCGCCTTACAGTATAGTGTTTTTCATATCGGCTGCAATCCCACAACGAAGATTTTCAAAGTATATTTATCGATGTAATAAAAATGTCTGGTATTTAGAATAACACCGGAAATATAAATCAAGCGATTTCATTGCATAAGTTCACAATAGGAAAGAAAGCAAGGACAGTTGGTGACAGGATCAGCAAAATATTCGACCGGGAAACCGTCAATGAAAGAAAAACTGGACATTGGTACCAAATATTTTGTAGTGGAGACGAGTACCTTGCAGATAAGGAGGGTCGCCATATTCTGCAAGGGACAACGAAGCGGAACCATGAAAAGTCTCTTGAACATTTTCAGGGGAATTAAACGATGACCAATCTAGAGCTGTTCGACATTTGTACCAGAATGAAAATTTGAAAATCTTGACCAATTTAAAGAATATTTAATAGTCACCATTATAATTTGTTCTGCGTTTCTTTTGCACAACAAAAGTGATGTATTTCTTGTTCACAGATTGAACAAGAAATGGATTCTAAACAACAACCAACGGCATTTTGTGTAATAGCTGGGGCGAAGGAAAGCACCAAAACACTTCATTTTTTTTCTGAAGTCACTGTTTCATAGTTTACAAATCAACTTGAATGAACCTACTCCAATTTGCTTTGTTTCTGCATTTAATTTGACAGCTTAAAATAAACAACAATATACATTTGAAACCAAAACCAATAGAACGAAATTTGTGCTTCAAATGGTGAGCATAGAAAAATAAAAGATTATTAAAAATAAATATCGACGTTTTAAAATGACAAAAATCTGGAGTCATTTTTGTACCAACCAACAATAATGTGCAGAAAAATTCCCGAGTGAAATCGAACTGCGAATCGCTCGTTATCTAGAGCGCCGTGATAACCATTACACCAAAGTACCCCGCAGCAGACTTCGTCTACTCAAATCCGCAATTCAAAAGTCTTAACCGCTTACTTTACAATCTAC
>NC_068982.1:188141806-188142505 GCF_001194135.2 Octopus bimaculoides | reverse complement strand
AAGAAGAAGAAGAAGAATAAAGACAACAACAACAACAACAACAACAAAAACAACAGCAGCAGCAGCAACAAATACAACAACAACAACAGTTATGAGAAAAGCTAGAAAAGAGCAAGAAAAGAGAAAGAGAGGGGCATTACTGTCGAGAGTAAAGTGTGAAAGTAAATGAAGCAGAATTTGAAATGTTAGCAACGTGGGAAGATGGATGTTAATATTTCATTGTGAAAAAAAAAGAACCTCAAAAGTAGAAAACGTTGTCAAGGAAGAAGTGTTTTTAATCTTGAGAAACATTTATATATAAAACGAGTTACTTCAGGACAATGTAACAAGGGGATTTTCAAAGTTGATTTCGGTCCTTTTATACTTGTCGCTTCTCCATTTTTTCGCTGCTCTTTAGATTTATTTTCTTCCAAGTTTTGTTGCCAATTCGACCGAATTCCCATTTTTATGTATTTTTTTTAAAGAAGCAGTGAGAGTTCTCTGTAAAATCAATTACTTAAAGATATGGACGTCTATGCACGCTTGTGTATGCATGTGTCGTCGTTTCTATCGGCAGTATATACGCGAACAGGGTTTCGTATATGGATGAATACATATACATACAAGCATGCAGAATGTATGCATACACACATACATACACACACACACACACACACACACACACACACACACACACACACACACACACACACACACACA
>NC_068982.1:188139687-188141477 GCF_001194135.2 Octopus bimaculoides | reverse complement strand
TGTGTGTGTGTGTGTGTGTGTGTGTGTGTGTGTGTGTGTGTGTGTGTGTGTGTGTATTATGAGTAATCAATATGTACTTGTTCATGCAAACCGCGTTCGCGAGTTCTAATATATTTATTTACTCATAAATGCGCAAACTAATCCACACAGAGATAGATACACCACCTACATACATATATACATATGCATATGCATCTACATATCTCTCTCTCTCTCTCTCTCTATATATATATATATATATTTGTATGTATATATAATACACACACACATACATACTCACGTATTCACACACATATTCTCATGTATGTGTATATATAGGTATGTGAAAGGCAGGTAGCGAATAATGTGTTATGAAAAGTGGAATTTGAAAATATTTTAAAAATTCTTATGAGGGTCGTAATTTATAACTCGGAACCCATTTAGAGGGAACGTTACTACGAGAACTCGTATGAGACTATCCCAGATGAAAGTTCCTCATAACCAGATTAAGCAGGGAAAATTATGTGGGTACACGAGATTTCTAAAAACCCTGAACATTCCAAGTCATCACAACCAACTAGTTTTCTGTGGTGTACCCAAAGATTCAGTAAATAGAATATATATACTGAAAATTGGCCAAGTAATTAAGAAGCTCGCTTTGAAATCACGGTGTTTTGGTTTCAGAACCACAGTGTGGCACCTTTGGCTAGTATCTTCTACTATAGCTCCAGGCTGACTAATGTCACGTGAGAACTGTACGCACGTCAAACTTTATGAAGACAATTCGTGTATAGTTCTGTAAATTATATTGAATTAGAACGGCCGTACTGACGAGCCATGGACGTTTTTATGTAAGTAAAAGAGTTAATGGCGAAACCCGGTCTACGATTAATTCTTTATTTTGTATATTTTCATTTGTCTTGCCCGCTTATGTTCTGGTGTTTGCTGAATTTTTTCTGGAGAATATTCTTTTCTTTGTGGTTAGATCGTAGGTGATCTTTTTCTAGCATATCGGATGTCCACTTATATATTCTCATCTCTTAAACATAGAACTGAAATACTTCATAGTTGGCTAATCTGCGCTTCTGAAGTCGACCATTACATACGTTTCTGAAACTTTGCCATGCATCCAATTTCAATGCATTTAAGGTGTTTTCAAAATTATCGTCTGTCAAAAGTTGCCGAAATAGCAGTCAGAATGATAGTCTTGTGGTTCCTGCCAAATCATTGGAATGTCAAGCTGCATACTTCTTGACTTTCCCAAAAACCATTTTGAAAGACCATTGGTACATGTTGTGTAACAGACATTTGGTGCCCAAATTTTATCTTGGTCTCCTATCTTGAAACCAAAATATAAGTAATACTGTTTTTTACCAACTGAATGTCATAGCACCACAGATATAACAAAATTTATCTGGCGGATTTCTACACTGACCTCTTGGCATTTTAATGTAATTTTTATTCTAATTAAAAATCTCATTAAACGGTTGCCATTTTTGTGATCTACGCATAAAACTACCGGAGAAAACGTTTTTTCTCATCTCTGTAGTCGAAATAAATTTAATTTTTGTTGTACAGTGTAATTTATTATATCAAACTACTTTACAAGGGCTACGACAATGAATGGTTTCGCTGATGAAGCTCTTGTATCTCTGACTCAATAGCATTGTCTATCATGCGAAGATGCGTGGTTAGTGTATTCGTCTCACGATCGTAAGGTGGTGAGTTCGACTAAAGGCGGTGCTACAGCATGGCCGCAGTCAAATGACTGAAACAAGTAAAGGATATATATATATATATATATATATATA
>NC_068982.1:188137269-188139305 GCF_001194135.2 Octopus bimaculoides | reverse complement strand
TATATATATATATATATATATATATATATATATATATATATATATATATATATATGCGTGTATACATACACACACACACACATATATATGTGTGTATGTATGTATATGTATATATCTGTATACATACAGAACACATCCGTACATACATATATGCATACATATAAGTGTATATATGTGTACACATATATAAGTGTATATATGTGTACACATACACTTACTAATTCTTCAATTATTCACTACTGTAAGCGTTCGCCCACCTGCGCTCTATCATCTCACCTGCCCTAAGGTAGATCTTAATCACCTGATTTATTTATTCATTGATGAAGCATTGATTATATCAAACGATATTCTTCATACTTTTGACAATGCTCAATTAATAAAACACATAACAAAATAAACATCATCCGATCTAATTGAAATCGTTTTCGACACCCGTGAGTTATCCATTAATATTTATAGAATAAATACAAAACAGATATTAATAAAAGGAAAGAGAGCCTCGCAGGAAATATTCCAAGAGGCATTTCTTCGGAACAAAACATCTTGTTTAATCCTAATACTGTGTTGAGTCAAAAAGTTTTGCAATATTTTGGTAACTTATTTGCTTTATTCAGCAAGTTGCAACAAAAACAACCAAGCATTCAAAGTAGAGACCATCGTGTTGTAATGTCTGAAGCCATCTTTCTGCCAGCTCTTTGACACCCACCAGGTCTTGTCCTTCAAGGCCAAGAACTGCTTCATTGAATTATTCACCTCCTCTTGGTTGATAAAGCGTTTCTAACCAGTTCCATCGATACAAAATTCCATCGTTCGAACGTAGATAACAAAATCAATCTAAAATTTTTAACTTGAGAAAAATCTTGCGTATATTTACTGTTCTGCTTAACAGATTGTATTTGCAATGTGCGAATCAGTTGGTCGACTTGTTTTTCCTAAAACCCTAGTTTATCCAGATAGTCACTTTACTCACAAAACCAAATGCATCAATTATTATTGGCATAAATGTGAATTTATAACCTGGATATAGAAACTGGGAATTTCGAAACAGCTATCCATAATTATCTTCTTTCTCTTTCATTTTCAACGAAATATTCACGTCTGCAGGACAGCTGACTTCTGTTATGCTGCACGCTTTTCCTTGTCTGTTCTAAATAACAATATCTGGCCATATAATATTTACACTTGACAGATGTTTTGTTGGGAATGTTCCACCAGTATGTATGTATGTATGTATGTATGTCTGTATGTATGTATGTATGTATGTATGTAAGAACATGTAAGTATGAATACATATGGTGTCATATATTTTTCTATCAAAACTATATTACAATTTTCAAACTTTTCATTTTGCACTATTTTTTTAAAAATATTTTTTAAATATTTTTAATATTGTTTGCAATACGAGAATTAAATATATTTCAAGACTAATATTTCTTGGCTGAGATAAAAATATAATTTAATTGACAAATTAATTAAACTAACAATTCCAAAACAATATTTTAAATCAGAAAAAATAATTGTGGAACATAAATAATTCTTTCAATTTTTAGTAGTCAACAATGATAACTGCAAAGAGTAAAACTATGATTTCGATGGCTTTCCGTCAGTTGCGACGATGAAGATTCATATGTTGCACTAAGTGAATTCCCACTCGTGAAATTCACGTGTAAGTGGCTGAGTGTTCCGCAGACGCCTGTATAATCGTTATTTTCAAGGCAAATTAGCTTGACAATGAAATAAGGCTGAATCTTTGAATTACAACTCAGTCGTACTGCATGGCACCTTGGGTGTCTTGTACAGTAGCTTTGAGTCGACCAAAGTCTTGTGAGTGGATTTAGTAGAGGGAAATTGAAAGAAGCCCGTGGTGTCTCTATATGTGCCTTTCTGTGTGTGTGTGTGTGTGTGTGTGTGTGTGTGCTTCCCCCCACCACCGTTTGACAACCGGTGTTGGCATTTTTACGTCTCTGGCTTTAAAAAAGATAAATACTGGGATAGATTCGTTCAACTAAAAATTCATTCAGGAATTATTAATAGGC
>NC_068982.1:188133455-188134217 GCF_001194135.2 Octopus bimaculoides | reverse complement strand
GTTTCGTCTTTTGTTTTTCTATCAATTTCAACTGTATATGTAATATATATTCGGGGTGAGTGAGCGATGTTTTGTTTTCATCTGATCGAAGTTATGAGCAGAAAGATGCACGAATATTGTTCATGTTTAGATGTATAGTTCTTTATATCTGATATATTCACGATATTCTGTTCCTTAGAGACGGCTTTTTATATATTAGCAACAACATTATGCCACATCAGAAAGTAGTACGTTAATTATTATTTAGGTGGCTGTTGCTCACGTATGTAATATCTTTTACATGTTCACATCAAGGAATTTTAAACGCTTTACATATATTTTTGTTTTTGTTTAAAAAATATTGTTTTTTTAAGCTATTTCCTACTTTCGATGGAACACTGGTGAAAGAGGAGCAAGTAGGACCACCTTACTGCTTGAACGTAACATTTTTGTATTTTTTCGCTAAGGAAAGTAACTCTGAAAGTAAATATCATAAGATAAAGATTATATAATCTTTATCTTATGATATTTACTTTGTATTATATTATACTCATTTATTGTGCTTTTAATTATTAATTTTTCTATATGTGACAGTGGATTTTCAGCGATGAGTTCATGAACATTGGTTCTTTTCCCTAATACTATATATTTATATAGATTTTACTCTGTGAAACTAATTTAATTTTAATTTTTAATAAATTGATTTTAATTGAGTTTTTACCTGTAATTTTGGATTTTATCCCTAATATTACTATTATACATATTATATATATATATATATAT
>NC_068982.1:188126355-188131440 GCF_001194135.2 Octopus bimaculoides | reverse complement strand
ACAGCTGCTCAACCACTCAAACGTGGAAGTGATATATCTCGGCTTTGCAAAGGACTTCGATAAAGACGATCGTGGAATGATATGTCACAAACTGCGTAAACTCGGCATAGTCGGGAAATTGGGAGAATGACTGCATGACTTTCTAAAGGATAGAAGGCAGGCGGTAGTAGCTAATGGGGACACCTCCAGTAACAAGCAAATAGTGAGCGGTGTTCCGCAAGGCACTGTTTGAGACCACTACTGTTCATAATGGCCCTCTCAGATATGCCCTCAGCCACACAGAGAGTCACGATCACAAGTTATGCAGATGATACAAAAGTCTCACAGGTAATACAGAACCCTGAAGACACTGTATATCTGCAATGTGAATCGGATGAAATATACAAGTGGGCTGAAAAGAATAGCATGCAGTGTACTGCTGAAAAGTTTCAAGCCTTGTGCTATCAGCATGCAAATCTAAATGCAATATCCATTAGATTCACTGGACCTGGAGGAATTGCAATCCCAGAGACATAGTCAGTGTGAGACCTGGGCAGTTACATGAGTAATGATGCATCCTTCCTTGTGCATGTTGCTATGTTGGCAATGAAATGCAGGCGGCTGACCGGATGGATTCTTAGAACTTTTAGAACGTGAGATCAGGAAACCATGATGGTGCTCTGGAGGACATTTGTCCTAAGCCACTTTGACTATTGCTCTCAGCTATGGTCACCGACCAGTGTCAAATTAATTGCAGAACTTGAGGTAATTCAGCGAAGCTACACGAAGATAGCTTCTATGCAGCATATAAGCTACTGGGAAAGACTCGAGATTAAGACTCTATTCCTTAAAGCGTATGCGTGAAAGACATGCCATAATATATATGTGGAAGATCCTGTAGGGACTTGTCCCAAACTTTGGCATTGAGAGTTACACAACTACTAGAACTGGGTCCCACTGCATCGTGCCAAGGACTCTCAATTTACCATGAAGATTTAAGACAAGATATTGCAACAGCCTGGGCTTTAGGGGACCACAGCTTTTCAGTATCCCCCCGAAGGACCTAAGAGACCTGCGTGGGGTGGATGCAGGTGTTTTCAAAACGAAACTGGATCCCTTACTGTCAAGTGTCTCAGATGAACCAACTTCACAGCAGGAAAGTGGGCAGCGGCATCAAACTCCCTCATGCACAAAATGTCAATTTCTAAAAGGAATTAGTGAATTAAAATTATGTAGCAGCACCAAATGGCGGTGTCCCAGCATAGCCACAACTCAGAGCTGAAACTAGATCAAATCAAATCAAGTCAAACCTATGTATCTATCTATCTATCTATCTATCTACCTATCTATCTATCTATCTATCAACATATATATATATAGATAGATAAGTAGACAGACACAGAGATAGATAGATAGATAGATAGATAGATAGATAGATAGATAGATAGATAGATAGATAGATAGATAGACAGATATATTCACAGGTGACCGGTAGTGATATACGCATATAGGTATGCTTGTATGTATGCATATATGTATGTCTGTATGTATAGATACTTGTATGTATTTTTGTATGTATTTGTATGGATGTTTGTAGGTGTGTATGTATATATGTTTGTGTATGTGTGTGTACATGTGTGTGCGTGTGTGTGTGTGTGTGTGTGTGTCTGTATGCGTCTGCATATGTATGTATGTATGTATGTATATATGTATCTATCTGTCTGTCTGTCTGTCTGTCTGTGTATCTATCTATCTATCTATCTATCTATCTATCTATCTATCTATCTATCTATCTATCTATCTATCTATAAGGTAAATTCGTTTTTTGTGTAACAATTTTATTGGCAAACTAATTTCAAAAGCATTTTTTAACAAAACAAAGTATTTGAAACACAAAAACGTTTCAAAGATGGAGCAAAGTGTAGTTAAGGCAGCCATGTTCGAGGCGTCTGTTTCGAGGTTTGAAACCAGCGAAAAGAGGTAGAAAAGAGGAGTCAGTAGTCGCTGTGTGAAGTGACAGAGATATCGGAGATATCAGAAAAACCACCGTCAGTTGGGCCTCCATCGTCAGCAGTAGGTGCAGAAACTGTAGTAGTTGTTGTTCTCACGTCAACATAACCACAGTCACAAACCGTGATCAACAATATCAGACACCACAACCCTTTACTGCATCCGTTGACAGAGGCACGGCTACCCAGAGCCGGAGTATCACCAGAGCAGCACCACCATCACCAACACCACCACTTTCTGCTCTCCGTCACCCACTACCACCCATCGCATAACATGGCCTCGGTCATACATATTCTAGACAGGATACAAATATAAATGTAAAAGATGACAAGTTACATCGGTATTTTAAAGGCTGGTTTAAATAACCAATTTGTTTTTTTTTTCTTTTCTTTGGATAATGCAACGGAAATCTCTTGCTGGTCATCAGTTGTGAATTCTTGAATCATTTTCGTTTTCTTCCCACCATCAATCTTAATATGAAAATATTTTAAACGTACTTTTGATATAGTTTTATATGCTAATAAAGAAGTTAAAAGCATTTAAAGTTACGTATATGTAGCCAATGAATTTTAAGCCACTGTTCTCATAGCGAAGTCGAAACAGTATATTGTCATGACAACTCCGCATCATTAATTTATCCTGTTGACAAGTAGGTTTTGTAAAGAACTAAGGATTACTGAGATTACAAAAATTATTGACGGAAGGTTTGTGGAGGCGATTTTCGTTTTCGTCGTGCGTTCTTGAGATCGTAATACACTCGAAGAATGCATTCGTCAATCAATTTTTCCTGGAACAATTATTATATATACAACTGTATATACTTACAGTTCTATATTTTAGAGATGAGGAATTATGTACATTATTTAAATTATTTACACTTGACGGATGTTTGTCCTCGTCTTGTTTGTTGTTAACACAACGTTTCGGTTGATGTACCTTCCAGCCTTCATCAGGTGTCTTGGGGAAATTTCTTGGGGATTCCGAGTTCGATTCCAGGCAGTAACCTGAATAATAATAATAATAATAATAATAATAATAATAATAATAATAATAATAATAATAATAATAATAATAATAATAATAATAATAATAATAATAATAACAATAATAATAATAATAATAACATCGAAAAATACCTTAGGAATGAGAACCCAGGTTCGAAATTTCCCCAAGACACCTGATGAAGGCTGGAGAGTATATCAGCCGAAACGTTGTGTTAACAACAAACAAGATGAGGACAAATATCCGTCAAATGTAAATAATGGAACTATAATGTAAATAATGTGTATATACTTAGATAGGTTTCGGCCACATTGGTCCAGGCCATAGTTAACTTAATAGCACCACCTGGAAGACATTTAGTAATGTATTTTTGTATAGTTATTTTTAGGAACCATTGCCCATTCGATTAAAGAGTTGTTGCTTGCAGCTGTATATCAGGGTGTAGGTGGTTTATCTGGAATTTGTTGGAGATATTCATTCAGGAACTGTTTGAAGGTTATGAAATCTTTATCCTCCTTTTTATGTTTTGGAATGATGTTAAAAAGAGCAGATCCAGTTGAGGAGAAGTAGTTCTGTCTTAGTGTTGTAATGTGCAGAGAGCACGATTTCTGTTCATAAATAGCTGCCATGATGAATGAATGCTTCTTGGAGTGAAGGAGTTTGCGAAAGACCTATCCGTGAGTGAGTGCTCATGGTTGATTGCAGAGCAGTTAGCATTGTGAAGATCCATGAGATCGAAGGGGTGTGAGGGATTGAGATCACTCGGATACGCGATTGGCTGCCAGAAGCTTAGGCGACAGAGAACCATATCGTGATCGGAAAAAAGAAGAGATTTTTCCCACTGTAATATCGTGGATATTGTTTGTGTGGTTGCTTAGCACTAAGTCCAGACTGTTCTTCTTGAACCTCGTTGGCACGAGCACGAGTTGGGACAGGAAAAATTCATCCATAAATTGAAATAGCGATTCCACTGCGGCTTTGTCTGAAGTGGAAATGCACGCACCAGTTTTCAGGGTATGAGTAGACCAGTTAGCACTGGGGAAATTGATGTCACCCATCATTAAAATATTATCAGGATGACATTGTTGAAAGAAAGACTTGATATTCGTGAGGCAGTCCTTGAATCACAATAGTGGTGCATGAGGTGGGTCTATAGAGCCCAATTATTACTAAATCGTTCGTTTTGTTATAGACAGATACTGATTCACAATAGCCATTGAAAAATGAGACATTTGTTTCTGCAGTAAATGAGTAATGCAGGAAAATGGCAACGCTTCCTTTTCATCTACTTCAGCTTTCAAGTAGGAGTTGTCAAGATGGGCTTCAGTAAGGATAAAGAAGGGAATGTGATGAATTTGGTCGGTAACCTAGTCCTCAATGAATTGGACCTTCCATCTTTTTGCATGGAAGGGTGTGCAAGATACCTTGTACATTGGATAAGAATGTTGAGACTGGAGTAGTGGCCTAGTTAGAATTTTTTAGAGGCCTAGTTAGAATTTTTTAGAGATTTATGGGTTAATGATAGTGAAGAGGATAGGTGGTCACGATCCTGTTGTTGTTCTTTTAGCTGCTGGTGTGATTGCTGTATTAGTTGTTCATCATGGGCTGTGGTGGATAAAAAAAATCCGGATGGTTTATCCACGTAGTTACTCACAGTACGATACGGAGTAGAGAAATGCTTCAGTTTATTTTCTATTTGTCTCTCGTTTCGGTTATTAAAGAAATGAACAACATATGCACACGTACATGTATGTGTGCATCTGTATTTGTATGTATAGATATATATATATATATGTAACGACCTCGAACCCACAAGAGTAAACAAGAGAGACAGAGACAGGCAGAAACAAGGAAAATGCCACTTGTATTTGAATACTATGCAAATATTCTTTAAAAAAACTTTTCATTTAATTTTTCCAAGATTTAATTGTTTTCCATACTTACAGTTGAAAAAGTCTTAATGACCGAAACCGGTACTGAAATGTTTTTTTATAAAATTATTTTACCATTTTCTACTTTGACTTTTTTCCATATATATTTATATATATATATACTACATACATACATACTCTTTTTTACTATTTTACTTGTTTC
>NC_068982.1:188116078-188119699 GCF_001194135.2 Octopus bimaculoides | reverse complement strand
TATATATATATATATATATATTGCTGCCGATACATATTAGGTGCTCTGAAAATAAGGTGTGCGCGTACATATTTAAGAATGTGTTAGATAATTTACTCTGTTACGCAAGGCAAGAGTGAACAAAGTATAATATCGGCAATCATATTTAAATGGATTGTAAATAAAATTACAAAGTTACACATCATGAAAAATATTCTAATTATTTGCTTATATTTATTGCAACGCACTCATTATCGTTATACATACATACACACACACACACACACATATATATATATGTATATATGTATACATACGTTCATATGTGTGTGTATGTGTGTGTACTTATTTTTTAATCATTACTTTAAACAATTTCTTAAACATATATCAATTTTATTGCTGTTTGATTTTTCGGCAACACAATTAAGCATTTTTGATGATATATAATATAATGAAATAATATATATTATTGTAACTTATTTTAATAACCATTATTTGTATTATTTTTAAATTATAGATTTAATTAAATTTGAACTTTAAAATATATATAATTATCAATATCTAGGTTTAAATAATTTGATAAATTAAATAAATTTAATCTCAAATAATATATTATTTACATACTTTCTAATCAAATGAAAAAACAGTATAAATATCGCCTGCTTTATACGGAAATTCATTTGGTTAAATTTTAGAAATTAAAGATGAAGTAAAGTAACTTTTCTCTTTGAAAAAACGCTTACTTATTTTGCTAATCGAGTCTTCGATTGAAAGTTGTGTAGCTGAGAAATATTTTTATGAACTAACACTATTATTACCATGAGATGCAGGTGGAACACGAAGACTTCAAACAATAACTTATCTGTTTATTCTCAAGGCGTTCTGGCCGGTTTCGACTATGCCAATCGGTGTTGTTTTCCATCAGTGGAGTATATCTTTCTTTAAATGATGTATGTCCATAGCACACACGATTCACAGACCTTAGCAAACTTTGAGACAACGCGGTGTTTCGACCTTATTATGGGTCTCCTCAGTCAAAATTATCACACACTATTTACATGGAGGTTATATTCATTATATACATGGAGATTATATTCATGAGAAATCGATTTACTTACAGGATTTGCCTCAAAATGCGTTAGAAGGTCTAATAGACTGTTATTGAAATATCTCGTGGAAGACTATAAAGTCTATCTATAAAAAAATTGTCAAAAACAGTTCCGATTCCGCTTGATAGCATCCCTAAAATATTTGGGCGAAATGTTGGTTTTGTAAAGTAGGTTAAAGCTTTCGGTCGTACGCTCGTGTTTTCTGTTGAATTAACCAGTGGTTCTCAACTAGGGGCCCATTTGACCTTTAGGGGGTTCATATAAGATTCTTTGTTAAAATATATGTGGAATAGATTACTTTTACTTCTACAATACACCAAACATCAAAACATGTTATACAATTGCTAATAAAATTTCATTGTAAAACTGATTTTTTTCAAACATCGAACGGTTATGAGGGTCCATCCGGGTAAAATAGGGGAAAATGGTGTAGAACCACTGAAATAAACCATCAGGAAGTAGCGGATGACTTAATGAGATTTGTGAGAAAAGGGGTCAATTTGATAGGCATTAAAATAGTTTACTTTACTTCTAAATGAACTTGAACTAGTTTACACTAAATTACTAATAACGTACGGTAGTTGAGTTGTGGACGAGAACGAGAGAGGTTTGGTAAATGTTTAAGTGGAACTGGAATCGTCCACCATTTGCCTCCGCTCATTGATGCTGCTTCAATTAATGAATGTCTTTCGTAGATTTTTCTTTGTATCTCAATGAACTTTATATTAGTTTCAAATTCGGGCTCAAGGACAGCGATTTCAGGGAAGGTCAATTACATCGACCCCGAAAGGATGAAAAGCAAAATCGACCTCGACAGGATTTGAACTCATAACGTAAAACAGACGAAATGACCCGAATCATTTCGCCCGGCGTGCTAACGATTCTACCAGCTTACCGCCTTAATTAATTACATATTTTTTTCTACTCTAGGCATAAGGCCCGAAATTTTTGGCGACGGGGGCCAGTCGATTAGATCGACCTTAATACGCAACTGGTACTTAATTTATCGACCCCGAAAGGTGGAAAGGCAAAGTCGACCTCGGCGGAATTTGTGCTCAGAACACAAAGACAGGCGAACATTTTACCCGGTTTGCTAACGATTCTGTCAGCTCGACATCTTAAAAGAGCTTAAATTAAAAGATTTTGCGGATTTTACAGATCTGAAATTAAATATCTTTGAAGAGTTGGATTACAGAAATCTGGAAAGTCAGTTAATCGACTTCCAATCTAATCTGATTTGGAAGCAAAATTTTATCACATTTAAAGATGATTTACAAGACAGTGAACTTGTGTACAAGTAATCGTAAATAAACATTCGGGTTGAGAACCTTTGAAAATATGGAATTGCATATCCTTGTAATAGTAGTATGGGAGTGTGGATATGTAATGGCCTAGTGGTTAGGACAGCGGACTCGCGGTCGTTGGATCGCGGTTTCGATTCTCAGACCAGGCGTCGTGAGTGTTTGTTTATTCAGCGAAAACACCTAAAGATCCACGAGGCTCCGGCAAGGGATGGTGGCGAACCCTGCTGTACTCTTTCACCACAGCTTTCTCTCACTCTTTCTTCCTGTTTCTGTTGTACTTGTATTTCAAAGGGCCAGTCTTGTCACGCTGAATCTCCCCCGAGAACTCACGTTAAAGGTACACGTGTCTGTGGAGTGCTCAACCACTTGCACGTTAATTTCACGAGCAGGCTGTTCCTTGATCGGATCAACTGTAACCCTCGTCGTCGTAACCGACGGAGTGCCTCGATTAATCGTAGTAATAGTAGTATGAGAGTGATATGAAGGCACGTGGCCTTGTGGTTAGTGTTTCACTCACGATCTATAGATCGTGGGTTCGATTCCCAGACCGAGGCCCGTGTAGTTTTCTAGAGCTATTATGGGGACAGGCATGTCAAATTATGAACCCAACGTTTCTTCTAGGTGTCGTAAAAAGCGACTAAAAGAGGTTGTGCTAGGATTTGCACTCCGACATCATAAAACTACTCAAATAGGGCCACGGGCTGAAGGGGTTGTCCCCTGAGTAGTGCAGAGGCGTCATACACCGGAAGCAGGGAGTCACTAACATGCCCCACACTACAGAATATACTGCTGCTTTTGAATGTCTGACAAAAGAAATTTCAATCATTGTTTGATGAAATCGAGTCCTCCCAACAGTTGTGTGGTTAAGAAGCTACTTTGCAGCCACATGGTTCCGGGTTCAGTCCCATTGGGCAAGTGTCACGAGCCGACCAATATCTTAGTGAATTTGGTAGAAGGAAATTCAAAGAAACCCATCGTATACACACACACACACACACACAGACACGTCACGTATAGGTGTGTATATATTGTGTTAATGTTCGTTTTTATGCTTAACTGGCCGAAACTTCGATGTCACTATCAATAATATTCTTGTTTAAGAATAAGTATGTATGTGTGTGTATGTGAGCATGTGCGTGTGCGAGTGTGTGTGCGTGTGCGTGCGTGTGGGTGTGCGTGTATGTGTGTTTGCGTGTGTGTGTGTGTGCGCGCAGGCGTACGTGTGTTTG
>NC_068982.1:188113310-188115294 GCF_001194135.2 Octopus bimaculoides | reverse complement strand
TTCGAGCCATGTGCCTGGGGTAGAAAATAATTCCGCTAAGCATTTCGTCCGGCGTGCTAACGTTTCTTTTCTACTCTAGGTACAAGGCTCGAAATTTTGGGGAAGGGGGCCAGTCGATTAGATCGACCCAGTACGCAACTGCTACTTAAATTATCGACCCCGAAAGGATGAAAGGCAAAGTCGACCTCGGCGGAATTTGAACTCAGAACGTAAAGACAGACGGAATACCGCTAAGCATTTCGCCCGGCATGCTAACGTTTCTGCCAGCTCGCCGCTTTACTTATCGCTAATTGGCACTCCGTTAGTTAGGACGACAAGGGTTCCACTTGATCCGAACACAACGGAACAGCCTGTGCAAGTTGCTAAGCTGGGCATTCCACTGGCACATGTGCCCCTTGACAGAGCTCTCAGAGAGATTCAGCGTAACACACGGAAGGCTGACTATGAATTACTGAGAGAACTGGAACAACATGAAATAAATTTTCTTGCTGAAGAGCACAGCGCGCCGCCGAGTATCGGACTCACGACCTCACGATTGTGAGGTGAATACTCGATCCACTAAGCCACGTGCCTTCACACACTCATTACTAAATGTTATAAGACAAACAAGCGACACAAACTGCGTGATGAGTTGATTGTTGTCTCCATAGCATTAAAATAAACCCGATGTCTATCTCCCATAATGCGACATCTCGCACGCAGCAACAGAAAGACATTAAAGTTAATGTGACTTGCGAAATTTTGTTTTATTCTCTTAGTTTTACGAAAGCATTTTAAAATTTCAAATTATATTTTATTGAAATACTAATTTTATTAAATATATTATAGACAAATAAGCTGCTTGAGGATAACGATTAACCTAACACATACATATTTACCTACACACGCACACGCACATGTATATATGTGTATATATACTTTTATTCTTTTACTCTTTTACTTGTTTCAGTCATTTGACCGTGGCCATGCGGGAGCACCATCTTTTAGTCGAACAAATCGACCCCAGGACTTATTCTTTGTAAGCCTAGTACTTATTATTCTGTCGATAACTTTTGCCGGACTGCTAGATTACGGAGACGTAAGCACACCAGTATCGGTTGTCAAGCAATGGTTGACGCACGCGCGCACACACACACACACACACACACACACACACACACACACATGTATTTAATGAGACAACATAGACAAGGCTGTGTGGAATTTTCAGGACATTTATAAAGATAAATTTAGTCTTACAGCTGTTTCTGGGATATTAGGGATATTCCTTCATCAGAGACGATGTGAGATGGTTAAATGGAGGAAAAAAGTAGACTTTAATATCAGGAGTTATTTTGGGAAAGGATGGAAATAAGAATTATAAAGGGAAATAAGAGAATGAAAGTAAAAATAAATGTTGGATGTTACAGCTGCAGTTCCAGTATCCAAGGAAGGTGCAGTGTAGAAGTGGCAGAAATGCTTTCTGTCCGTAGTATGTAAATTCCGATAGGAGTTCATATTTTGTCATTATAAACTGAAAGTGTGGAGACGTAGATTGCATGTGCTGTTCATTCAAAGAGGTCTTGTGGTGTGAAGAAATTTTGGGATTGTATTGGTAGTATTAAGTAGATGGAGAAGAGAGAAATGATGTGGATGATAAAATGAGGAGAATGGTCAAAAGGAATAGTTGAGTAAAAAAGAAAGTAAGAGGAAGAGAAAATGAAAAAAGGAGTGTTAGTTGGTGGTCAAGATATTACGAGGGGGGATAGGAGAAGAGTAGGGTGGAATAGGAAGATATAAGAATGTAAAGAATGAATATGTGTGAGGTGTGGGCGGTGGGGTGATAATTTTGAAAGGCACTAAGGTGGAAGGATGGATACAGAAAATGGTACGGGGCGGGGTACTGAAGCCAGTAATAAACTTCAAAAAGGAAGGGAAGAATAATAGGATATAATAGGATACACACACACACACACACACATATATATATATATATATATATATA
>NC_068982.1:188108613-188112657 GCF_001194135.2 Octopus bimaculoides | reverse complement strand
ATAGAGAGAGAGAGACATACGCACACGCACTTATGTCTGTGCTTTCTAAATTTGCTGAGCGTTTTCCCTTCATCTAAAAGACGTCCATAAATTTTCAATTCATCTCTTAACATTGCTGTTTTTCCATGAGATTTCGAACACATTTTATTTTTATTACTCTCCCACAATAATCGCTGCCGACATTATAAGACTAAAAAGAAAAAAAAAGAAGAAACAAAAACCTGCTGCAAGACACTTATTTTAAATACTAAATACAAAAGACAAAACATAAAACACAAGCAGATCCAAGAATATTTCAAGAAATCCCGTGAAAATGAAGTTAATAGTAAATCTGCATTAGTTGTATGGTAAAACATATCAACTCTTGTTTGCAGTTTAGTTATAAATCATTTTGATAGGAAATCGGAGATGTCGACCTTATTAACTGAAGCTTACTGTTCTTGCAACAACTGGTCACTTCCTACAACATATATGCATACATATATAATTACATAAACACACACATATGTGTATACGTGTGTGTGTGTGTATGAGTGATATATATATATAGATACACACATATATATATAGACACACACACACACACACACACACACACACACACACACACATATATATATATATATATATATATATATATATATATATATATATATATATACATACAAATACACACATACACACACACATACACACACACATACACACACACATACACACATATATATATGCATGTGTTTATGTTTGCGTGTATATATGTGTAATTATATACGCATATACGTGTGTGTATGTGCATAGTAAAAATTATTGTAGTAAGAAAGAAGCAGGGATAGGTTCATATGTGTGTGTGTGTGTGTGTTTGTGCGCGGGTATGCGTATGCGGATATGTATGTATGTCTATATGTGTGTGTGAGTGTATGTACATGTATATATATATATGTGTGTGTGAGTGTGTGTACATATATATATGTTGATATACGAATATACATTCGTGTGTATATGTATATACATTTGTGCACACATTCAAACACTTGATCTTTCTTTTATCTTTTTCATGTTTTAGTCAATGGACTGCGGCCATGCTGGAGCACTGACTCGAAGGGTCTCGTTAACCGGATCGATTTATTTCACACTTTTTTTATGCCTGGTAATTATTCTATCGGCCATTTGTCGAACCGCTAGATCATGGAAACGTAAATAACCGACCACTGGTTGTTAAGGAAAAAAACACATATATAAAGACACACACACACATGTACACACATTCGACGGGCTTCTTTCAGTTTCCGTCTAGGAAATCCACAAACAGATCTTTACTTGTACCGGGGTTAGAGTAGAAGACCCAAGGTGCCATCAAGCGGGACTGAACCCGGAACCATGTGGCTGGCAAGCAAACGTCTTACTACAGTCATGCCTATTCCTACACGTTTAATCCACACGCATGATGAATTCGACAAAATATATTTTGTTTCACCCTTAATAGTCCGACCGAGTTTCTATGAACATGTCACGTATATATATATGTATGTGTATGTGTATATATATATATATATATATATATATATATATATATATATATATATATATATATATATATATACACGTACATGCATACACACACAAACACACGCACACACATATATATTTATATATAGTGATATATAAAAATTAAAATAGAAAATGAGAAAGCAAATATTTAAATTCACTCAAAAACACTTAATTTAAATAGAGATTATAAACAGACATTCTTTATTTAAATAAAATGTTTTTCGAGTGATGTCTGATATTTGCTTTTTCTTTTTCTATTTTAATCTATGTCCACCCACTCAAGGAGAAACCACTTCTAGTCGCCTTTGCTAGGCATTCTCAACATCACGTTTTTCAGTTGTAGTTGGAGGCGAAGTTTTAGTGGTAAACCAATGCATCGATAGTACATACCTGTTACATTAAGTCAATTGAAAACACCTTGTATATTCTCTATATAGATATATATGCATACACACGCATATATATTTATGCATGCATACATATACATACATACATATGACTGCACAAAAGAAAAAAGAGTCACTCAACAGATTTAGTAGGAGTTACCTATCTTATTATTTTAAACAGTTTGGTTCGATCCCATGCGACATAATTTTGTGGGCTTCTTACAGAAATATATCTTGTAGGGATCAGTTAATCGAACCTAGATGAGCCCGACAACCCAAGTTTCTCTAAGAAGTATTCGAAACTTTAAATAGCTTGGAGCCGAGCGAAAATGTTTTAAATAATATATGTACGTATATAGTGGCTGTGTGGTAAGAAGCTTACTTCCCAACCACATGCTTCCGAGTTCAGTCCCACTGAATGGCACCTTGGGCAAGTGTCTTCTACTATAGCCTCGGGCCGACTAAAGCCTTGTGAGTAAATTTGGTAGACGGAAACTGAAAGAAGCCCGTCGTATGTATTAGGTCATCCATGGTAAACTTTGACAGCTGCTCATTTTGTGCCATTCTTATATTTTGACAATCTTTATTTTTGTTAGAAAGCTGACACATCTATTTCCGTATTCTAACTCATTTTGGGCTTTATAAAGTATTTATAATTTTTTATTATTTTTGTTTAGTGATGTATAAGTCGGAAATTCGTACGGTTTCGAAATATGAGTTCTTATTTGGAAATACAGCATCACAGACAGCTCGGAATATTAATAGAGTATTTCATTCTAATGTTATTACACAAAATTTTGTTCTGGTAACTTTGACCTCACAAATGAGCAAAGGTGGATAAGGAAGAACTGAAAGCTACCGTAGAGTCAGATCCATCTCAAAGTGTCCGTGAATTATCATTGTTATTTGCTGTTAGCAAGCAAACAATATTGACTCACCTAGTTCAAAATGGTAAAGTGAAAAAGTTGGATAAGTGGGTTCCACATGAACTCAATGAAAATCAGAAACAGCAAAGTTTGGAAGCCTGCATTATGCCACTTTCTCGTTACAAAAATGAATTGTAACATGTGATGAGAAATGGATCCAATACAACAACCGTAAACGTTCAGCACAATGGTTGGACAAAGACGATCCACCAAAACACAGTTCAAAAAGCAAAATTCATCAAAAGAAGCTGATGGTGTGTGTTTGGTGGTCTGGCACAGGTGTGATCCATTATGATTTCATTAAACCTGGCTCATCAATCACGGGCCCCGAAGCATACTGCAGCCAACTGGACCAAATGATGCAGAAACTTGCGAAAAGACAGCCTAGATTAGTCAACAGATCCACTCCTATCTTATTGCAAGACAACTCCAGACCACACATCGCAAAAATGACATTGGCGAAACTATCAGGAGTTGGAGTTGGAAGTTCTCCATCATCCGCCATACTCACCTGATCTTGCCCCCACTGACTACCACTTCTTCCAGAATTTGGATAACTTTTTGATAGGAAAAAACTTTAATTCCGACGATGCTGTAATACAGGCCTTCCAAGATTTTATTGACTCTAGATTACCAGGATTTTACAGTTCCGGGGTGGACAAGCTACCGCTGAAATGGCAACAGTGTATTGACAATATGGGTGCATACTTTGATGAATAAAACTATTCCTTATATTTATAAAACCTTTTTTCTTTTCTACAAATTTCACACTTGACGACCTAACATACACATCCACACACATATATGTATATATATGTGTGTGTGTGTGTGTGTGTGTGTGTGTGTGTGTGTGTGTGTGTGTGTGTGTGTGTGTGTGTGTGTGTGTGTGTGTGTGTGTGTGTGTGTGTGTGTGTGTGTATGTGTGTATGTGTGTATGTGTATGTATATGTTTATGTGTCTGTGTTTGTCCCCCTACTATCGCTTGACAACCGATGTTGGTGTGTTTATATTCCTGTAACTTAGCGGTTCAGCGAAAATGACCGATAGAATAAGCACTAGGCTTACAAAGAATAAGTCCTGGAGTCGATTTGTTCGACTAAAGGCGGTGCTCCAGCATGGTCACATTCAAATGATTGAAACAAGTAAAAGAGTAAAGAGTATATACATATATATATATATATATA
>NC_068982.1:188107122-188108076 GCF_001194135.2 Octopus bimaculoides | reverse complement strand
TGTGTGTGTGTGTGTGTGTGTGTGTGTGTATATATATATATATATCTGTGTGTGCAGGACTGGATTTGTAAACAGAGAAAAGTTATTCTGGAGAGAGTAAAATTATTCATTGAATCTGAATATATTTAGTATAAACTCGATGAAAAAGAGAAAACGAAGGAAGAGTAAATTGTATACAAAAATTTGAATAAATCATTTAATAAATTGACAGAGGCGGAACAGGTGAAGTTGACAGTATTTTATTGACTTACAATGTTTCTGATATTCTTGAGGAAACAGTAAGAGAGTTCCATATATTTGGATAAAATGCCAGCATGTCTAACTTTTATGCAAATTTAAGGTTTCTGTGAAATGCTGCTTTTGTAACACATTTGGTAAGCTTCTTGCTATGCCCCTACGCTCATTGCATGTGAAATCAGTTGCGACTTTTAACGATCTTTATTAAAATCATATAATCTGTCAAAAATAACAGCAGCCGAAATTTCTGGATAACTATTGTGATGCGTAAAGGTTTGATAGTTAACCTTTATAATGATGTTAGCTTATTATCGATATGTAAATCAAGAAATGTGAAATTGTTCAGATAATATTTCGTTGTTCGATGAAGCTGTCAAGCAATCGTTACACGCAGTCATTGCTTATTTATGTATACCAAGCTTCAATATGGTTAATGTGAAGCCATATTCTATTGTGGAATTTGCTTCAGTTTCGAAAACTAAAGAAAATTAGCTATATTTCTTATCGTTTATCTGTTATATTTTATGTGCGTCAGGGCACCACATTGAAGAATTTTAATCAAACAAATCGACCCCAGTACTTAGTTTTCTTGTAAAGCTTGATATTTTTCTATCAGTCTCTTTTGCTCAACCACTAAGTGACGAAGACGTAAACACACCAATACCTGTTGCCAAATGGTGGTCGGGGACAAACAGACACAAAGACATACATTCATAT
>NC_068982.1:188103888-188106930 GCF_001194135.2 Octopus bimaculoides | reverse complement strand
TATATATATATATATATATATATATATTGATAGAAATGGTAAGAATGAAAGAGACCTCGATATTATGTAAATAGAGGAGTTTATCAATATTATAATATGTGACAATTAGTCGGTTGCCATAATAAAACTCCGAGTTACGGATGTCGGGGCGGAAACCCACGCCGGCATCTCTTCAGTTATCGGGCCATAAAAAAAATGCTATGAAAATGACCGTTAAACAAAGGGAAACTACTGTGCGATTGACCGTTATTAAGACAAAAGAGCTATTAGAATGACCACTAAGTAAGGGGAGGGAGTAAAGTTAAGGGAGTAAAAATGTTCATAACGATCGCGAAAGTGCGCATGTCCATACATACACATGCGCGCCCGCACACCCGCGTACATGTACCTATATGTATATACTCATCCACCCCTCACTCGAAAAACACACATGCTCACCACACATTCGCTAAAAATGTATACATACCCGCATACACGCTCGCACACACACACACGTGCACAAAACAGGTTCATACACACGTCTATATAGGCACATGCATAAGAAAAAAACAGGGCTAAAAGCAAAATGCAGAAAAATGTGTAAAAAAGTATGAAAAATAAGCAATAAAAGTGAAAAGTAAAGGAGTAAATGTACTCATAGCGAAGGCGTATGCGCGCATGTCCATACGTACACATGCGCACACGCACACCCACATACATGTGGCTATGTGTATATGCTCGTCCACACTCGTATGAAACACACACATGCGCACCCACACATTCGCCAAAACTAATTTATACATACACGCACACACGCTCACACACACACACACATACACACACACACGCACAAAAAAGGTTCATATACACGTCTATATACGCACATACTAGCATGCACGCACACACACGTCTACATACGCACATATCCGCACACACGCACACATCCACACGCGCGCACAAAAGATTTCATATACGCGTCTACATACGCACAGGATAAATGCAGGGTGGAAGGTAAAATACAGAAAAAATATGTGTAAAAAATATGAGTAATAAAACTATAAAACAATATCTCTATAAATATGTAAAAAAAATATATATAAAAAACATAAGAAATGTAAGTAAAAAGTATACAGAGATAAAAAGCATGTGCGTGGACACAATATTAAAAGCAAGTCTTATCTGTAATCTTGGGAGGACCAAAAACGTATCGAATATTTAGCCACATGTGGACATGATCCGAAAAGTTCAGTCTTTGAATTTAGACGTGGCAGGGTGTAAGCTGCTTTTCCAGATGAGCCATCTTTCCATATCACAAAAACCGCATTTTCCACTGCCGTTGGTGTAAGACTTACACTTGGCTAAGATCTTCCAATGGATATTGTAACTGACACCTTTATCTTTTAAGGACCATATATGACTGGATAATTTTGCCGGACATAATCATCAAAGATGGGAAGAATAAGAAATGCTTAATGCTAGATGTGACAGAACCATCAGAGAGAAATGTGTCCATTAAAGAAGTTGAGAAGTTATTTAAGTACAAAGCCCTAGAAATAGAAGTGACCAAGAAGTGGGGAATGAAAAGCAGCGCAGCGCCAGTAGTGATTGGGGCGTTAGGGCTAATTAAAAAAGGGCCTTGATAAGCAGTTCAACAAACTCCTTTGCAGTGTTAACGTGCGAGAACTTCAGAAAATAGTGTTGCTGGGTTCCGCACACATTTTACGCCGTGTACTCTCCTTGAGATGAGGACCTGCTGTGACCCTAGGGTCAAGGGATGACCCCGGTTCAGCAGACGACAACGGACCATATTTTATTTTTTTTTAAATAATAATAATAACATCGAAAAATACTTTAGGAATGAGAACCCATGTTCTATATTTCCCCAAGACACCTGATGAAGGCTGGAGGGTATATCAGCCGAAACGTTGTGTTAACAACAAACAAGATGAGGACAAATATCCGTCAAATGTAAATAATGTAAAAAATGCGGATAGGTTATGTTTATTCTTCTGGCTAGATCTACGGTAAATAGTGTAATCCCCACTGCAAAAGATAATCAGATTTTAAAATACATCTCTTCACATCTAAATCTAATCAGTTGATGTTTATAAAACAAGTCTTGAGGTACGAAGCCATAATAATTCGGTCGGTAAAAGGCGGTGAGCTGGCAGAGTGTTTAGCACGCTAGGCAAAATACTTAGCGACGTTTCGTCTGTCCCTACGCTCTGAGTTCAAGTTCCGTCGAGGTCGTCTTTACCTTTCATCCTTTCGTGGTCGATTAAATAAGTACCAGTCAAACATTGGGGTCGATGTAATCAACTTACCCCTTTCCCCGAAATTGCTGGCCTTGTGCCATAATTTAAATCCAATATTCCAGTAGGTATATTGCGACAGGATGAAACATGAATCTGATGCTAATGTCACATAACATTATAAAACAGTATTATCTACAATCCAGATTATTTAACAGCCATAATTTCAGCATTGAAAAATATCGCCGTCTATAATAATGTACCGGACGCTTTCTTTCTTTCTTTCTTTCTTTCTTTCTTTTTTCTTTCTTTCTTTCTTTCTTTCTTTCTTTTCGAAAATTCTACGTCTTTGTACTGAAATGCTTTTAATAAAGATTTGTTTTAATTAGTTGCTGACAGCATTAAAATGGTTTTATTATAAAGCATTTAGTGCAGTGTATTGTAAGTGACAGACAAAGATTAACCATTCTATTTTATGTACAACTTTTGTTTAAAGCTCGCTTTTTTTTTAAATTTAGTAATTATGCAAAACCAGAATAGTTCATTCATTGACAAACTTTTCCCCTTTTCCCCCACTTTTATGTTGTTCCGATAAAGATTCGATCGAGGCGAGTTTTTGAGTAGCCGCGGTCAATTCTAAGCTTGCAGCGAAAGATCTCGATCCAATGAGAAAGCCGACCCAACGAGAGATCTCAGAAAAAGGAACTGGAGTTAATAAAGGGGCCACATTGACAAGAGACTCATTATACAATCAATTAATCTGGAAGAATTCAAGCAGAGATAATATAATCATTCTTATTCTTTCAATAAC
>NC_068982.1:188101764-188102460 GCF_001194135.2 Octopus bimaculoides | reverse complement strand
GAGAGAGAGAGAGAGAGAGAGAGAGAGAGAGAGAGAGAGAGAGAGAGAGAGAGAGAGAGAGAGTCGGTTAAGTCTGTAATATCGCTTCGGTTTACTAGACAAAGGAACATTTGTTCGTATCATTCTGCAGACACTATACATTGTTTTTGGCGGCAAAACCTCTCAACTCTATTTCTGTTACCGTATACAGAGAGATAACAGTTTCACAAGAAGGTACTACAGTACATTTCGCGAGTGTTTCATTAGCTTGCAATACTGGTTTCAAACCGTATTAACAGTCGGACTGTAAGCAGCGACAGGCTGTTGAAGCTATTCAAATATGGAGATGTTTCTTAAAACCACTTAAGAGAAGAGATTCTGTGACAACGTAACGATGATGGATACACAGGAAAATATAACAGAACCTCTAAGCCTCCGCCCTAACCCCCCTCCCTTATTCACTCCCTCACTCCTTTCCTTTCTTTGTCCCTTCTTCCCTCTCTCACTCATTTACCATCCCTTCTTTCTTCCTCTTCAAATAAATCTACTTTAAGGTGCATCCATTATTCTATACTGTTAGGGTTTTGTGCCAAACTAAAGTAGTGTTACTTATTAAATCACGTCAAGGTATCGGCCGTCTCGACAAATCACAAGAAACAATTATTTAATATACATACATACATACATATTTATATATGTATATAAATATATATATAT
>NC_068982.1:188094345-188098364 GCF_001194135.2 Octopus bimaculoides | reverse complement strand
ATATTCAAACATTCATTTTTAACTCGTAAACCATAACGCAGTATGAATATGTTAACATCATGCCATGTTTTCCTTTCCTATATATAATATAATTTTTGCGCAAAGAATCCCAATGAGAATCCCATATTTTTCCATGCTAATCATAGAATACTACAAGAACCTTCAAAGATATTGCCTTTGTTCTTTTTTAAAGCATAGACGTACACAAAACCGTTGTCACTGTGCGTTGCCAGATTCGGCTGCAAATCGCAAACTGAGCCGTAATTAGCTTATTTCAGGACGGCACGACCCTCGAAGCCATCTCCTGCTTTTTATTTCTAAAGAAAAGAATCACAGGGAAAATCGTACTGGCTGATTGATTATGTACATTGGAATCTATTTACAGACAATAAATATATATTTAAAAAAATTTACTGGTCAATGGATAAGGCACCGGATTGCTAATTCTGGGTCTGCGAGTTCGAATTCCGTCGGAGGTAGACTTGATTTTTATAGGAGCAGGCATGATTTTGAACTGATGGCGGTTCTAGTTTCAGTTCTACTGTATAACACCTTGAGCAAGAGTTTTCTACTCTACCCTCAACCCGACCAATGCCTTGTGAGGGAATTTGGTTGACGGAAATTGTGTGAACGTCTATTACATACACACACACACACACACACATATATATATATATATGTGTGTGTGTGTGTTTTGCCGTACCTTTATTGATTTGTCTATGTCTCCATAACTTAGCGGTTTCGCAAAAGAGAATGATTTAATAAATGCAAGACTTTAAAGAAATTTCCTCCACGACAAGATACAGCGAATGGTTGGGTTTGAACTCACCTCAAGCATATTTGAGCAGTTAACAAGATTGTGTTCATCCTCATCATTGCTTAGCACTTCATCCCGTGTTTTATCCACAGTAAGCCGCTGAGTAGCGCAACCAATCATCGAACGATGACGGAAATATCAAGAGAGGGACGCAGCGTCTGCCTTTCTTGTATCTGCCGTTGAAGAGGAGATAACCACTCCGAAATGCCTGCACCCCACATATTTGTCTATAGTAAAAAAATTTCTCCATAACAAAACACAGCGAATGGCTTTCTTACGAGTTCGAATTTGCCTCAAGCATATCTGAACTGGTAACAAGTTTGTATTTATACATATCACGACTTGGAGCTGTCACCTCTATTTTATTTACGTCGAGATGCTGCATAGCACATCCAGTCATTGAATGATGACAGGAATATCATAAGAGGGAGCTGTCTTTCATGTCAGCTCGTAGTGCCTACCTTTCTTGTCTCTGTTGCTGAAGAGAAGATAACTACTCCGAAACGCATATATCCCAAAGTCTTGTTAGTGGGCGCTGTGAGCTGACTTGGTGTATTTCCACCCATGTGTGTACAGTGAGAAATGTTCTCCACGACAAACTACACTGGATGGCCTTCTTACGAGTTCGAACTCAAGTATATTTGAACTGTATTTATACACATCACTTAGTATTTCATTTTGTATTTTATTTATAGAGAGCTGCTGACTAGCGCAACCAGTTATAGTATGGTGATGGGATTATAATAAGAGAGACTATTCTCATTATTTACATTATTTACATTTGATGGATATTTGTCCTCATCTTGTTTGTTGTTAACACAAATTTTCGGCTCATATACCCTCCAGCCTTCATCAGGTGTCTTGGGGAAATTTCGAACCTGGGTTCTCATTCCTAAGGTATTTTTCGATGTTATTATTATTATTATTATTATTGTTATTGTTATTATTTTTTTCTTTTTCTTTTTATTATTATTATTATTATTCATGTCACTGCCTGGAATTGAACTCGGAATCTTGGGGTTTGCAGCCCGCGCTCTTAACCACTACGGTCAATTCGTAGTATAGGCGTTTCCGGTTTCTGGTGCTGAAGAGAGTTAAACACTCCGAAATGCATGCATCCCGCAGTCTGATTAGGGAACACTGCGAATTGACTCGGTGTGTTTACAGCTATTTGTCTACGGTGAGAAATTTTCTTCGTCACAATATACAGGGAATGGCTTTCTTTCTGCTTGAGGTGTATTTGAAGTGGTAACCAGTTTGTATTTAAAGAAATAACTATGGAGTTCGGTTTGTTCGACAAAATTCTCCAAAGCAGTGTTCCAGCAAGGCCACAGTTCAATGAATGAAACAAATAAAAGATTAAAAGGTAGGCCGAATTTTCTTCTATTGTACTTTCTGGTCAAATTTGTTACTTTTCCAATATTTTGTGCTAGTTTTTAGATAATTAATCCGGAATCCGGTAACCGTGATTCCATTGCGGAAGACCAAAATATGTCGTGAATACCTTTCGTTATTCCGTTCCAATGGTTAATGAGACAATGAGGGAAGTTGAGCGTAGTCACGCAGCTGACTGGAAATAGCAACCAGTTTTGACCTCAAACATCATAAAGAAGGCTGCTTTCAGTTCCGTACGTACGTACGTACGTATGTATGTATGTATGTATGTATGTATGTATGTATGTATGTATGTATGTATGTACGTTTGGATGGATGCATGTATGTAGAACATAATATTCTCCTGTTATAGCGCTTTCAGGTTACTACTTTCATTGGTCGATCTCCAACAGTCTGTGAGGTATTTCGTTCAACAACGACACGGATTGGAAAACGTGTCTTAATAAATTCTTCTGTTCAAGACCCGGTGATTTCTGCTGCCAAGGCATGGACAAACTAGTGGAACATTGGCAAGGAATCGGGAACAATTATTGATTGATTTGTTAAAATTGTTAATGAAGCATAAGAAGAAAGAAAAAAAAACACCGAACGAATTTATCTGACGACCCAATATAATAAGAATATCGGAGGGGGAACGCTAAGCAGTGATTGGTGAACTTGTAATGTTGTTATAAGTCTGAATGTGCTTGATGCACGTTCGAACTGGGGAAAAAGCTACTCACTGCGTTTTATCACGGAGAATATATCTCGCTTGTTGTATTGCTTAAGAAATTGAAACCGCGACCCGATGAACATGAAATGAACACCCCTAACCATTATGCCACGCAAAATTATAGACGTTATTTGAAATGGTGATTATACCTTTCCCAAAATTGTAAGGAACACGTAAGTAAAGAAAACAGTGGCTGAGCAGAGATCTTAGTCGACTCAGAGACTGCGACCATACTGGAGCATCGTTTTGAAAGGTTTAGTCGACTAGATCGATCTCGGTACTTATTAAGTTTGGTAAATATTTTATCATTTCTTTTATCGAACTGCCAACTTACAGGGACGTAAACAAACCAATATTGTTTGTCCAACATAAAGACACGCACATATATACGTACATATATTAAGACGGGCTTCCACACAGTTTTCGTCTGCAGAATTGGTCGGCCCGGAGGCTATAGCAGAAGACACTTGCTCAATTTGCCGCGCAGTGGAACTGAACTGGAAACCACGTCGTAGCAATGCAAGCTTCTTAACCAAACAATTATGCTTTACTAAATTTCTAGAAAAGGTTTGATGTAGTTGTTCTAACGTTTCCAAATGACGCGCAAAGAATGTCGTTTAGGGTTTATAGGGATTTTGGTGGGGAAAATGGAAATATGTGTAGGCAGGCATAGTTACTCGGTTATAATAGGAACTGGGTTTTAGTGAAAGCTGGTCGTTTGAGCGAGGGCTGATTGTATAAACAAAATCGTATTCATCCAGATTTTGTTCATGCAAACATGACGCATTAAAGTACATTGTTACTACACAAAATTCAGGTAAAAATAATAATAACGAAAACAAAAGCATTTGGTTCCCTGGGGGAAGAACTTTGAGCACACTGGCTTCTTTTGTAAAACCATTAATTGCTTTCCTCAGGTGAAAACTATATATTATTATTATTATTATTATTATTATTATTATTATTATTTTCAAATAAAAGGAGAAAGACACAAAATCCTGTAATTATTATTGACATTAAAAGCGGACGGGAATATGGTTCTCTATTCATGGGGCGAAGAACAAACATAATGCTCATATTTCATTATTCATATAT
>NC_068982.1:188091181-188094256 GCF_001194135.2 Octopus bimaculoides | reverse complement strand
CTCTCTCTCTCTCTCTCTCTCTCTCTCTCTTGGTACTTTGTTACAATCTGCAGGAACAAGCTCGCTATCGGCTTTAATCGAAGTGTTCGGGGTTTGTTGTTTTTAAAGCGCAACTGATTAGAACGGAAGGAGATGTATGTGTGTGGGTGTGTGGGTGGGGAGCGTGTTTATAGTCCTGCGTGGATCGATTTCCTTGGTCAGCTTCTTTCCATATGTGATGTATGTATTTTAGAAACGAATTTATTTGTGCCTGTTCATGCCAATGCTTGATCATTTAGCATTTACACACACACACATACACACTCACTCAGACACACACTTACACACACACACATACACACACAAGCACATGCACATGCACACACATTCACTCACATATCTGTCTACTATGTGTATGCCAGTATACATAGACATGCATACATGTAGAGGGTGCGGTGAATAAATTGTCGTCTGAATTACACAAAAATGAAAATAACGCTGACATCTCATTTTAAGATATATTTACCAAAATTACATAAAAATATCTTGAAATACTAAAGAGTAAATTTATTCAATAAAATCGCCATTGGCTTCAACCACGACTTCCAAACGACTTCGAAATCTCCTGCAACTCTTTTGTACGGTCTCCTTGTTTAAGTTGGTGAATGCTGCCATAATCCTTCCCTTAACTTCATCTTTGGTGTTACAAGGTGTTTTGTTGGTCTCTCACTTAACTGCGCCCCACACATAATAATCAAGGGGGTTGCAGTCTGGGGAGTTAGGTGGCCAAATGCTAGGAGTGATGAAGTCGCAGAAATTGTCTGACAGCCATGACTGGGTTCTCCTGCTTGTCTGGTATGGTGCAAAGTCCTTTTGCCAGACATAGGGTCTTCTAGCAGTCACCTTCTTCACCCAGGGCAGCACTACCTCCTCCAAGCACTTGATGTAGGCCTCCGTGTGTGGGAAGATGAATGGAGGCATAACATCGTCATCACTAGTGCTCACTCCAAACACCATGATGTTGACTGGATGTTTGATTTTTATCACTCTCGGTACATGTCTTCAGATTGCACTGTTCTAAGATTGACACCCAAACATTCTGAAATGTTCGTATTGAAGCTTCCGGCGCGAATGCCAAGCAGTACAGCATGTCGTTTCCAAATTTCTGGCAGAGTGAATTGCACTACGGTGCTGTTTTTCTCACAGACGCTGCCCAACTATACGTTTCCGTTTTGACGTATTTTGGTATAGTATTAAAGAGAGCTGGACCGGTTGAGGTAAAGTAATTTTGATGTAATGTTGCTATGTGTACCGAGTTCGATTTTTGTAGAGGACGGTTAGCGCGGGGGCTAAGTCTTGGATTGATTTTAAAATTAATGCCAACATCATTTGTGCAATATTGATGGAATATTTTCCACATCACACAAATGATGTAGCGCTCCCGGCGGCGTTGGAGAGAGAAAAGATTGTTTTTTTAGTCGACTCCAATAGTCAATGCCTCTCATGCCGTCTATCTTCCTTGGATTATGGAATGTATGAACCTATTTGATATTGCATCGAATGTTGAGCGATTGCTTGGAAAAAGTATGGCGAAGTGGAGGACGGAACTGACAGCATACGGAAGAAGTGTAGGGACAACAGAAATCAAGTAGTGCTCAAAAAATAAGAGGTGTTACCTTAGTTCACTGGTAGTGAACAGCTGACACCGTAGTACATCTCCAGCGTTAGAAGCTGTGCAAAGGCAATAAATAATAATAATAATAATAATAATAATAATAATAATAATAATAATAATAATAATAATAATAATAATAATAATAATAATAATTGTGAAAGACTGAAACAATATAGCCTGTTTATTGATTGACATGAGCATACCCTGTGACCATAATATCTCAGCAAAAGAATTTGATAAGCTCAGAAAATATAAAGATCTGCTGATTGAGATCGAAAAGATGTGGCATCTCAAGACGGTTATAACATAGCAGTGATTGTAGGAGCGATTGGAATGATAAAAAAAGGAACTGAAAATTATTTAAGAATGATCCCTTGTTTACCATCCATGCAGGAAGTAAAAAAGATTGTATTAACTGGTAACTGGTCATACGTATTGAGAAGAGGAGTGTCGCTGTAATTTTTCTCTCCTTTTCTCCTTTTATTTTATTTGTTTATTTTTATTATTATTTTTTTCTCTCTGTCTTCCCCCTTTTTCTCTATCACATAACTCTGGAAATAAACAATCTGATGCACTTGTTTTATTGGCCACCAATGATTACAGTGCGTTACTCTGCCCTAGGTGTCAGGAAGACATTCGGCAAGAAATGGAAACAGAATTGAAAGAAGATGCTGATGAAAATAATAATAATAATAATTATAATAATAATAACAACAACACCGACAACAACTACCGGTGTGATTGGAGTTAATACTCGATGTTGAACTGAAAGCAAACACTTTAGCAATTAGATTCTTTATATTGGTAGAAATAGGTCTTAGACTTTCAGTATTGAGTGGGGTCGATGTTGAAACGATTAGTGATCGAAAGTGATTCAACTTTATCTACAGATTTCCTTTTTCTTTCCCCTATTTTTCGTTGTCGTATTTTAGGTAGCATCTGATTAACACAATGACATAACGAGTTTCTTTTGGAAAATTTCGAACAAGAAAGTCAGAAAGTCGGAACCAAGCGCAAAAAATCGTCTGCCATTTTAGCATTCTTGAATGCGTGATTAAAAAATGATAGCTTATGAGCAGCTTGGAACACATAGTCTTCACGGTTTAATATCAGTCTAAATATTCCAGTGCCTTCGATGAATCGTTTTTAATTTCTATCGCGTTCCTTCTTCGCTTCTGTCTAAATACGTTGTATCTCAACGTAACGAATGAGGCCTCAAAGTCTGCTTGCGCTTCTCTCTGTCTCTGTCTGTATGTCCCCTCTCTGGTTTTCTCTCACTTTCTCCGTCTTCTTGTCTTTATTACGATTTATGTATGTATATGCACAAACAAATACATCTAATGCATATACATACACACACACACACACACACACACACACACACACACACACACACACACACACACACACACACACACACA
>NC_068982.1:188089184-188090017 GCF_001194135.2 Octopus bimaculoides | reverse complement strand
ACAACCGCACGATTTCCACTAGGGTGTTACGGTTAGGGTTTTAGGGTTAGGGTTAGAGTTTTACGGTTAGGATTAGGGTTAGGGTTAAGGTTAGTGTTAGGATTACGATTAGGGTTGGTGTTAGGGCTACGGTTTTAGGGTCAGGGTTAGGGTTAGGGTTAACCTAGAAGGGACAGGCCCCTTATTTTTTTTTGTTAAGGCTGTTGGTAAGTTTTCCTAAGTTACTCTAATTCACATTCCCAATGCAAACCTTCAGATCAACCTTTTCCTATGCAGATCTCTAATGCAACTTTAAAAAAAAACCCAGTCAATGAGTGGAAATAACCAATAAACTGATTCCTTATGGGATTTCCCAATTAAATTGCCAGCTAACCATTTTCAGCCAAACCAATTTCAATGGATTTCGCTCAAATCTGATGTCCATGTTACTTATTTTGGTTTGAAATAAAGCACTTGATCACTTAATAATCCTAGCTTAATCCCGAGCAGCGCCGGGCTATACTGCTAGTATAATATAAACCTTGTATGTGGATGCATTAATCCAAGTTACACTGGTTTAATACATTATATTGTTGAGAAATATCACTTCTATATAAAATTAGGTATATCATACAATTATACATATCAAATATTTTTAAGTAAGAAAATGGAGAGATTCAATGGATATGAATTAATTTATTAACATTTTCAATAAGGCCTACAATTGTTTCAATTCACAGTCTATACAAATTACAAACCTATAGAATAAAATAATTACAAATATATAGAATAAAAAATATACATATGTACGCATATGTACATATGTATGTATGTATGTATGTATGTATGTATAT
>NC_068982.1:188086462-188088170 GCF_001194135.2 Octopus bimaculoides | reverse complement strand
TATATACATACATACACACACTCACATACATACATACATACATACATACATACATATACACATACATACATAATATATTGTTGTATTTCGGGAGGGTCACTTTATTTTTGCCAAATAAACACACGCACTATACATTCTTTCTTCACTCGTTTATTACGGTTCCTATTTTAACTCATGTCCATCGTCCAGAAATATTTCGTCACATATTTGGGAACTCTTCTGTGACACTTTCTGTCCTCGTGTGTGCTCTCGCTCCGCTTAGGCCAAGAGCAGGACTAAAACAGTAATAAACGAGTGAAGAACGAGTGCGTATGTTTATTTGGCAGAAACAAATGTTTATGTTCACATAAGCTCATTCCCTCCATCAAATCGAAATTTCCTGTACAGGTGCACCATATGCCATATGTGAGATGACGAAATGATCGCAGAGCAACGTGAAATGAAGTATTTTACGCAAGAACACAACGCAACGCCCGGTCTGGGAACCCACGTTCTCGCAATCGTGAGTGCAACACTAACCACTAAGCCATGTGCCTTCACACACACGTATATATATATGTGTGTATATGTATGTATGTATGTATGTATGTATGTATGTATGTATGTATGTGTGAGTTGTGTGGGTGAATATATACATATACACATATATATACAGAAGGAAAAAGAGAGAGACTGATAGATAGATAGGAGGAAATAAAGAAAGAAAGAGAGAGAATGAGTGTGTGTGCGTGTGTGTGAATTTCCATAATATATATTATGTAAACACATTTTGTTTTAATTCTTTTATACTTTTAAATATTGTTTTTATTTCAATTTTATATGAATATATCTTTCTTTTGAAAATTAGTATTATTTCATCATTTTCTATAAGCACCCATAAATTTGATGCAAGTTATAATTATCGTAGTTTGATAAAAAATTAGAATAATCTTAGTAGCAAAAGTATTCTTCCAAAATTATATGACGGGTGACATACTAGTATTGATATATCTATCTGTATATGTGTTAATATATGCATATATATGTGTGTATCTATGTGTACTATCACCAAACTAATAAAATTCCACAATCAATACTAGGCCTGTTATTATGGAAACATAGAGAGTAATAAGTTTGGGGCAGCTTCCGAAGTTCTGATACAAATTTATTGACTTGCTATTTCAAATATTTACTATAAAAGAGAATTTTCTCCCAGGCGACTTGTCTCCCTTTTATTTTGACTGTGATTTTAAGCTTTAAGTGTTTTTGAGTGTTGATGTGTCATTTATGATTTAGTTTCGGTTTCACTTTCACTGACAACGTTTTATAGAAGTAATGACAGCGAAGACACAACTGGTTCATGGATCATTCAGGAGGAAATTCCCGACCAACGAAATTCTCTGACCTTCCTGTGCAAACAAATGACAGTAATCAGACTTGTGTGTGTGTGTGTGTGTTTGTGGGTCTGTCTGTATAAGTGTAAATACCCGCAAACACATTCACATTCACACGAACACACACATATACGCATATATATACACACAAGCATATATTTGTGTGTTTATGTATATATACACATATAGATATGTGTGTGTATATGCATATATGTATATATATATATATGTATATATATATATGTGTATATATATATGTATATATATATGTGTGTGTGTGTATATATATATATATATATATAAATATATATATATATATGTATATATGTATATAT
>NC_068982.1:188085202-188086428 GCF_001194135.2 Octopus bimaculoides | reverse complement strand
ATTAAGTGCTGGACGGTTCACTGTATTTTTTGATGCAACCATAATATTCTGCCAAATATATTAAAAGTTTATAAGTGAACAATGCTCTATCTTACGTTTTTGTGTTAAAAGCGCAATTCGTTACTTTTAAGTGAATCTCTGCAGGGTTTCTATAGAATTTAGTGTCAGTATTGAAAGTTACGACATTTCGTGTTACGAATACGTTCATGTAAACAATGAGATCGAAGAAAGAAAATGGTTGTGAATTCGTTTTGGGATTTGGTTTGCAAGATTCTTTATGTGAGTTCGTGTGTTGAAGCATATTCTGTTGTGTCTGGGGAGAGTCATTCTCTTTTGGTGCCTTATAATTTAACACACTCACCGGTAAAATTTCCACTTATTTCGTTTTTATTTTTCTAAAATTTTCGTTGCGTCTTGCAACCTTTTCAATAGTCAAAACTATTGAAAAGTTTGTCTGTCGCTATGTTCTGGGTTCAAATTCTGCCGAGGTTTCATCCTTTCGGGGTCGATAAATTAAGTGTCAATTGCGTACTGGGGTTGATCTAATCGACTGTCCCATCCTCCAAAATAACCATCCCCCATGGTTATTGTTATTTCTGTTATTAATTTGTAATATTAATTAATCGTTATTTCATTAATATTATTGATGTTAGTATCATTGATATTGATGCTGTTGATATTGATGTTGTCACCTTCCTTCATCATTACGACCGGGACCCGTGACTATTCCACAGAATTATTGGCAACCCTATCGGGTCATTTCTGAAAACTTCATCCAAATCACCTGAAAGCGTAGCCTTTGTTGTGTCTGTATGAAAAGATTGTCGCTCATCTGCCACTCAGTGAAAAGTGCAAGAAATTGGAATACGGTGATTACTAAATGCACTTTATATATATATATATATATACACTTTATATACATTATGCACAGTTTTATAGACTTAATACACAGCATTCATAAAATAAATATTCACTCTTATTTTTCTATTTTTCCTAATAACATATACATACATATATATATATATATATATATATATATATATATGTATGTATAAATATATATCACTGTACATATGATACAACCTTTAGTTAAATCGCATATATCTGCCACGTAAATAAGCGTGAATGTTTCACGAAATTGCCCTTATGTGCATACGTTAAGTGATAAATTATATAATATCTTAGTTCAATTTAAAAAATATACTTTTCACTATCCACTCACCATA
>NC_068982.1:188083959-188084951 GCF_001194135.2 Octopus bimaculoides | reverse complement strand
TATATATACACGCACATACATAATATATACGACGGGTGTCTTTCAGTTTCCGTCTACCAAATCCACTCATAAGGCTTTGGTAGGCCCGAGGCTATAATAGGAGACACTTGCCTAATGTGCCACGCAGTGGGAATGAACCCGGAACCATGTGGTTCGTAAGCAAGCTACATACGGCACAGCCACTCCTACGCCTATGGATTCTTTTCTGAATATGTTGAGTTTTATTTTTCTATTGAATATCTGCATAAACGAGGACCAACCAAACAGCCAAAATTGCTTTTATACAGAATGGTAAACGGGAAATCCGAAATAATTCGTAATATTTCAAAGAATCAAATGAAATATATTAAAGTAGTAGAAAATATTTTAAATAAATACAAGAGCATCCACAAAAACGATAAAATGAACGTCTAAGAAACATGTTGCAAAAATAAGGTAAATGACCAAAATATAATCCTGCACGGTTCGCCAACATTGGCACTTTGTGAAGAATTATTCCAAAGTACTCTTCATTTAATGCAATTTTACTGCTTAAGATCACTTGAAAATATTAAAGTGTTCGATAAACTTCAGAAATTTCTCTTCTATTTATGCAAAAGTTATTCCTGTTACAAGCATAAATGTGCGCCGGATCTGATTCAAAATGTCTGGTCTTCCATTTACTTGTATTGATCTCTCGATCGATCAACTATGTCCGTTCTTAAAATATATACATACTTTGTACATACATATGTGTGTGTATACCCATACATACACAGACACGCACACACAAATACACACATATATATATATACATACCTATGTACGTACGTATGTACATACATGTGCACATGTATATACATGCATACATACATACATATATACATATATGCCTATATGTATATATATATAATCTATAGTCTTGGGGTTTTTTTTTTATCTATTAACCTATGTTTTTATCTGTTTGTCTCACAACCTTTCAGTCTGTCTCTCTCATTCTCACTGCCATTCGC
>NC_068982.1:188082819-188083411 GCF_001194135.2 Octopus bimaculoides | reverse complement strand
ACACACACACACACACATATATATATATATATATATATAGAGAGAGAGAGAGAGAGAGAGAGAGAGCATTAAATTTTGTGTTTCTCCCTGGAACATTTCCGAAAATTATTCTAACAAATAACTTTGTCTAAGGCACTTGAAAATACGTGTGAAATAATGAAGATGTTGCTGTTGTTGTTGTTGTTGTTGTTGTTGTTGTAGTCTGCAGCCATCCTTTACGTTCCTTCATCTCATCTTCCTAATCCACACTAATGATAGAAGAGAGAGACTTCTGGAAGCTTGATAAGAATCGTCAAAAGATTTCTCGTCTACTTCGGTGCAACAACAGAAAATTAAACACATAAGTGAGGCATTAGTTTATCACTAAACACAAAATAATGGATTATCGATAACTAACACACACACGCACACGTACACACACACACACACACACGCACGCACGCACACACACACACAAATACATATATGTGCATTTGCAAACATACATTAAATATACACAAGCACAGATGGACACACATATATTGATAGGCACATACACACACATACACATATGTATATACATATATGTAAATAAATAAATAAACAAATATAT
>NC_068982.1:188081988-188082273 GCF_001194135.2 Octopus bimaculoides | reverse complement strand
TATATATATATATATATATATATATATATATATCTACACACATACATACATATGTGTACGACACACGCAATGTGTTCTGTGTGTTCCAATACACATAATCCAATAGGTAAGTTATTTCTGCAGGAAATATCTCAATCACTCTACCTGTAACAGATGTGTCAAGAATATTAATTGCTTCCAGGCTGATTAGAATCTAAATAACAGGTGAAAACTATTCCTACATAGCATTAACATTGCTATATATATATATATATAAATATATATATATATATATATATATATATA
>NC_068982.1:188078709-188081162 GCF_001194135.2 Octopus bimaculoides | reverse complement strand
AGAGAGAGAGAGAGAGAGAGAGAGAGAGAGAGAGAAGTGCCTAGTTCACTGGTGATCTAAATGAATAGGTATGCTGAGTAAGCGCTATAATTGGTCATCCGTTAGGTTCCAAGTTCACAGCTGAGGCTGGAGCTAGGTACCGTAGAAGGTTTCCGGGTTAGCAGATATATATTATATTAGAGGGAAAAGGACAACAAAATCCAAGGCAGGACGTGTATCTGAAGTCATTTAGAATATTTAATTAGGGTAAAGTGAATTTGAAGTCTTCCAGCTGTTACTGGGATATCTCAAGTGATAGGCTAGCATAGCCGTCATCAGAGACAAGGTGAGTATTATGAAAGATCTAGGTAGGGAAGATCACAGTTTATAAGGAATGAAATAGTAGATAGAAGAACAAAGGTTAAAGCACACTCGGTAGAAGAATACAGACAGGAGAATAATGTTCACAGTTCATCTTCTTCCTTAGGTATAGTTCCAGTTAAATCTAGGCACCATGTTGGCAGTCTGTTGAATGTTGCGTTCATGTTGCAGGAATAGAATTAAGTGGTTAGTTATTATGAAAATGGTCCATGTGGGTATATAGAGTGAGAAAGACAGACATCATGATAGACAGATATGGGTTGTGAGTGAGTGAAGGGGAGAGAGAGAGAGAGAGAGAGAGAGAGAGAGAGAGAGAGAGAGAGAAGAAAGGAATTGGATTGGTGTGGGAAAGAATGAATAAGAACAAAAGTAAAATAAAATCAAAAATCAAAATCAAAAGTAAAAATAAAGATAAGATGCGAGTATTATTCTTCGTAAGGTTTAGTTCAGGGTGAGAGGTCAGGCGTTAAGGTATTGGTAAACTGGAGGAGGAAGCTGTTTTTGTCTATTAATTAAATAGATTAATTCTAGGTTCGATGTGGTCAGAAAGAAAATTTTGTTCAGTGGTCAGTAGGGATAGCTAAAAATAGATACCTAGCTTAAGGGACTTTATAAAAATACAATTAAATGGATAACGGATAAAAATTGATAAGTATTAGAAATTTAAAATTAAAATTAAAACGGTTATAGATTAAAAATTACGGAGATGTACTTGCATAGCAAGTGACTTGATCTGAGATCGTGTGCTGAAACGAAAACATTTGCAGCGTGAAAGGTGTTTATAAGCCATTTAAAAACATACAAAAACCGTTAGATTCACTTCAACGTTTAAATTTAATTTGTCAAAATATTTTCGTCACTTTGAGACCGTGACCTGTTCACTGACAAAATTCCTTGGAGCCCAGAAATTTGTCAGTAAACAGGTTACGGCTTCAAAGCAAATTTGACACAAATTAAATTTAAACGTTGAAGTAAATCTAACGGTTTTTGTGTGTTTTTAAATGGCTTATAAACACCTTCCACGCTGAGATTAAAAATTAAAATAATAAAAAAAAGATTATGGTAGCTAGTTAGCTTCTAAGAGACTTCTGTTGATATCGAAGAAAAGAAAAAAAATGCACATCTATTGTAACGATCGTGGGTGCATATAGGTAAGTGTTGTGTGCTGATTTTGATTGCATTTGGAAATCTGGAAGAATCTAAAGGTGCGATAGAATTTACGTTTACATGTAGAGAATGCTTCATGTTTTTTTTATCGAGTAATTGTAGTGAATAATGAATTAATATTTGGAGGGCTTCATTCAGGCAGAGCCCACACATGGAGTGTTGGCCTTGGTATGGGACTCCCGAATCTATTATGGCCCAGGGTATCCTATATGACATTTTCTTCTTTATCAGATGGTGTATGCGGTTGGTGAGGGACGTGGATTTGCTATGCTCTTCATATCTAAATGAGCTTAGATGTGCAGTATATCTCTGTTTAAAATTAACAGAAGATCCGATGTAATGACTAGTATAAGTATGTGATATGTTTTGGACAATGCTTTTATATACCACGTTAAACCTTCTGCAATGGACTTGCAGCGGGCATTGGGTCCCAGACCAGCAGTTGCAGCTGTCTCTCTTACGTGGGTTAGTTGGGGAAAGGGATGATGCGGTACTGTTTATGGACAAGTTAAAGTTTAGTGTGGTATAAAGAGATTGGCTCGTATTATTATTGCTGCTGTTGTTATTATTATTATTATTATTATTATTATTCAGTAGTTTTATTTTTATAACGTGCTTTCACTTCACTACCGAGCGCAGCTCTGTGCGCCTTGGGTATGTGCTGTGGTTTGCTGTGGTGCTCTTATGTTTACTGTATTGAAAGTGTTTTGCGTAGAATGTGTGCAGTGCCCAGTAGTGCAATTTTCTGTATGTTATATATATTTGTAAGTCCTGGTGTTTTTGTTATGTATTTGTCTGAATATTTTTTTATTATACCTAAGGCACCTACTATGATAGGAATTGTTTCTGTTTTTAGATTCCACATTCGAGTTATCTCTATTTCCAGGTCTTTGTATTTTGAAAGTTTTTCCATTTCTTTTAGAGAA
>NC_068982.1:188074842-188077469 GCF_001194135.2 Octopus bimaculoides | reverse complement strand
CAATTCTGTTAAAGGTGTGAGTGCCAGGCAGAACAGGAGTGGAGAGAGCGTGTCTCCCTGGAATATTCCTCTTCTAATGGGGATGGCTTTCGTTTTCACAAGTCCCTCTTTTGTTTGGAGCTGTAGCACTGTCTGCCATTTGTTCATTGAGTGCTCTATGTATTTTTATTATTATTATTATTATTATTATTATTATTATTATTATTATTATTATTATTTGTAGTAGTAGTAGTAGTAGTAGTAGTAGTAGTAGTAGTAGTAGTAGTAGTAGTAGTAGTAGTAGCAGCAGCAATAGTAGTAGTAGTTTGTTAGAGGAGTGTTGCAGGATTCATCGTTGTGTATCAGTTTGAGTTTCGATCGAGTGTTACACGGATGAGCGTAAGGGTGATCTATAGCGTCTCACTCGAGTTCGTTCTAGGTTTCTAGTGGAGGATTTTAGTGCATCTATCTATACTGGGAGGGTTTGTGGGTCCAGTGGTGGGGCATGTCCCTCCAGAACTGAGTTTAGAGACGTGTTTCTTAAGCCTAGTGTTTGCAATGAATTTAATTTGCCGGGAGAAGCCGCTAGCAGCTAGCGCCTGGTTATAGTATGTAGCGTGGCTGAGAGATCCGATATCCGGATAGATCTGCCTTTGATGACACTATCGAAGGTAGATTTATGATGATTATAGTATATGCTAATGTATCTGAAGCATTGATTAGGTTTATGGCAGGGCGGAGTATAGCGAAGATTTTAAATCTAAAGTAACATCTAGAAAATTAGCTATTTTGTAGGTGTTCTCGAATGTGAGAGATAAATTAAAATTAGCATAGAATTTATGTAATTCTTTTCTAATCTTCTCTAATGCGGATTTAGCTAGGTCCGTAGTAACCAACAATGATGTTAGGGATATACATGCGTAGAAGCTGGAGGCGATATCGTCCAACACGATCCGTGACCTGAGCAGAGTAAGAGAAACCCGTGGAAATACACCTCCTTTTTATATATATGTTTCTATATTCTTTTACTTATTTCAGTTATTTCACTGCGGTCATGCTGGAGCACCACCTTTTGTCGAAGAAATCGACCCCAGGACTTATTCAGTGTAAGCCCAGTACTTATTTTATCGGTCTCTTTTACCGAACCGCTAGGTTACGGGGACGTAAACACACCAACATCGGTTGTCAAGCGATGGTGGGGACAGACACAGAAACATACACAAATACACACATACATACATACGACGGGCTTCTTTCAGTTTCCGTTTACCAAATCTATTCACAAGGCTTTGGTCGGCCCGAGGCTACAGTAGAAGGCACTTGCCCAAGGTGCCACGCAGTGGTACTGAACCTGGAAACATGTGGTTGGTAAGCAAGCAATTTACCACACAGCCAAAATCAGGAGATATGATTTTGGCTCTGATTTTTTTAGCACCTTCCGGAGTATTAGAGCGGTTCCAAGCATGTTTTCTGCAAGTGCTTCACCCTTACTGCAGCCCCTATTTGTTCCATGTACTTCTCGAAATTTTTGCTCACTGTTCTCAGAGCTTCGACAATTATTGGTACTACTGCTACCTTTTTCAGCGACCACAACTACTTAACTTCTCAAGCTAACCTGTCATATCTCTCAACTTTTCTTTCTTCCTTATCGCATATCTTGTTGTCAGCTGGGCATGCTATATCTATGATCCAGCATAGTTTGTTTTCTTTCTCAATTAAGACTATGTCTGGCTTCCTATTCTTTATCTCATGATCACACTGAATCATAAAATCCCATCGGATGTTTGCATTTCCATTTTCGATGATGCCTTCAGGTATGTGGTCATACCAATTATTTGTTCTGTCAACTCCATACTTGTTGCAAAGTGTCTAATGGACAAGCCTGGCTATATTGTTGCGGTGTCTCATATATTCCTTCTGGGCTAGTGGCGTACACTGGCTGGTAATATGCCATATCATTATTTTTATTATCATCATCAAATATAAGGCAGTGAGCTAACTGAATCGTTAGCCCGCTGGCCGAAATGCTTAGCGGTATTTCACCCCTCGCTACGTTCTGAAGTCAAATTCCGCTGAGGTCGACTTTGCCGCTCATCATTTCGGGGTCAATAAATTAAATACCAGTTGAGTACTGGGGGAGGGGGTCGAAGTAATCGACTTAACGCCTCTCCCCAAATTGCAGACCTTGTGTGTACAGTAGAAAGGATTATTATCATTATTATTGCCAAATATATGGCGGTGAGCTGGTAGAGTCGATAGCACGCTGGACGAAATGCTTAGCGGTATTTCGTCCGCCACTACGTTCTGAGTTCAAATTCCGCCGAGGCTGATTTTACCTTTCATTCTTTCGGGGTCGATGAATTAAGTTCCAGTTGAGAACTAGGGGTCAATGTAATAGACAAGTCCCCTCTCACCAAAATGTCGGACCTTATGCCTACGATAGAAAGGATTATTGTTACCAAATAGGCGCAGGAGTGGCTGTGTGGTAATTAGCTCGCTTACCAACCACATGGTTCCGGGTTCAGTCCCACTGCGTGACACCTTGGGCAAGTGTCTTCTACTATGGCTTCGGGCCAACCAAAGCCTTGTGAGTGGATTTGGTTGACGAAAACTGAAAGAAGCCCGTCGTATATATGTATGTATATATA
>NC_068982.1:188074025-188074532 GCF_001194135.2 Octopus bimaculoides | reverse complement strand
GTCTGTGTCTGTGTTTGTCCCCCAACATCGCTTGACAACCGATGCTGGTGTGTTTATGTCCCCGTAACTTAGCGGTTCGGCAAAAGAGACCGATATAATAAGTACTAGGCTTCCAAAGAATAAGTCCTGGGGTCGATTTGCTCGACTACAGGCGGTGCTCCAGTATGGCCGCAGTCAAATGACTGAAACAAGTAAAAGAGTAAAAGAGTAAATATACTACAAAGGTAATGACAAACACAATCTACTCGTGTTTTGCCGGAGAGCTAACTGACCAGGACTGTAACAAGCAGACGGCTCTCTTGCAGCATTCTAGTAGAATGACATTTTGCGATATAATAAACATATCGATCCACTTTAAATACGAAATTCTTTATCAGATAACACTAACACCACCTACAATATACATACGGCTATATATTTTAATCGACTACATTAAGGTGTCTGTGTGTGTCTGTGAGCTTGTGTGCATGTGTGTGTGTGTGTGTGTGTGTGTGTGTGTGTGTGTGT
>NC_068982.1:188069566-188072409 GCF_001194135.2 Octopus bimaculoides | reverse complement strand
TATATATATATATATATATATGTGCGTGTGTCTGTGTCTGTGTGTGTGTATATGTATGTGTACGTGTGTGTGTGTTTACATGTATATGTGTGTGTGTGTGTATGTATACGTGTGTGTGTGTGTATGTATATATGTGCGTATGTGTGTCTGTGTGTCTGTGTGTGTGTGTATATGCGTATGTATGTATGTTTCTATGTGTGTATTTAGCTGTGTGTCTTTGTATTTGTGTTTGTCTCCCACCACTATCACTTTACAACCGATGTTGGTATATTTATATCCACGTAACCTAGCGGTTCGGCAAAAGAGACCGATAGAATAAGTGCCGGGCTTACAAAGAATAAGCTCTGGGGTCGATTTCTTCGACTCAAAGGCCCTCCTCCAGCATGGCCACAGTCAAACGACTGAAACAAGGTACAAGATAAAAGAACCCATAATTAAGAAATACTCCCTTATTTCTCTGCTACGCTCTGAATCCATTGCGATCCTTGGATTGTTCAGAACAACGGTGCAGTGATATCCTAGCCTTAACCATATTTTTTTTCGACAGTCACGCACCAGGCAGTGAGCTCTGTTCGAGTCTTTGAATGACTATTATTGTTTTCTGTGTATGTTTTGTGTATATGTGTGAGTGTGTATGTGTGAGTGTGTATGTGTGAGTGTGTATATGTATTAGTATATGTGTATATATATATATATATATATATAAATAATCAAAGGTCCTTCCTCCCGATCCATACGCTCATAAGGACAGTTTCCAGGATATATATATATATATATATATACAACAACGGTTCATGTACTGTTAGTCCTTAAACATCTTTTCTCCAGTTTTATTTTCCTTTTAATCATTTCTGTCGAAGAGCATAGGCTCAAAACGTCAAACACTCTTCCATTCTTCCCGAGCGTCAAACTAATACACTTGCTTGTTGTTCCTTCACCTGTTTTCGTCTTTTGTTTTCTGTAAATTTGAATTACACACACACACACACACACATATATATATATACATATATACGACGGGCTTCTTTCAGTTTCCGTCTACCAAATCTACTCACAAGGCTTTGGTCAACCCGAGGCTATAGTAGAGGACACTTGCCCAAGGTGCCACGCAGTGGTACTGAACCCAGAACCATGTGGTTGGTAAACAAACTACTTACCACACAGCCACTCCTACGCCTACGATCTATTGATAAATAATCTTAATTATATATAATATATCCTTCGTATTGTTTTTACATTACTCTCTACTTATATATATATATATATGTGTGTGTGTGTGTGTGTGTGTGTGTGTGTGTATGTGTGTGTGTGTGTGTGTGTGTGTGTGTGTGTGTGTGTGTATTTACCTTATAGCCATATGTTACGACTGTCGTCTCCTCACCTTCTAAGTCTTCTCTGGGGAGACAAGAGTCGTAATATCAGGTTATGCCATAAGAATTCAATAAAACTAATTGTCTCTACCTCGTTTGTAACATGAACCATTGTTGTCCAGCTATTTTCCTTCACTGAACCTAGATCTAATGCTATACTCAATTAAAATAGAACTGAGCCACAGTTATGCTACTTAATTTGCTGCTTCTAGTCATAGTAAGAACAGAAATTCTTCCCGAACGAACACGCAAATCTTTTTTTCATTACAATTGCAGGTATATGTATTGTTAAGCATTTATGGTGATGCAGCGTCTACAGCGAATCAAAATTTCATACAAACCTTGACGTAATTATTTCGAAAATAGATTTCTGCAACATATGTATACATTCAGAAACTCAGAAAAATCTCTCTTTTCTTCCTCATCTAAATATATTTGGAGTACAACAGGTGATAACATGAATGAATAGCAAATAGATTGGCCCATTGCAGAACATCAGGATGTTGCAGATAAATTGAGGCCAATTCTAAGCAGTTGACTTAGTGGTTTTAACATTTCATCATTTTTTTTTTACATAAAATTTAATCCTTCTCTTTATTTTTCAGGTAAATAGCGAAATGGTTCGACAACAGAAAGTCATGGAACAACAGAATCGTTCTGCCATTGTCGTTTTGGCGCATGCCGGGTACACTGCCATTAAAATTGTTAAGTTGACGAAACTTCCAAAAGTAACGGGTTATCGTATGTATAAACAATTTAAAGAAAAGGGAAAGATTGATAGAAAAGAACACAAGACTTGAAGTGATTCCAAGCGCAATCCAAAGTTTTTCACTGGCCTCAAACGCTCGATTGAAGCCAGCCCATCTACACCCATGACAACTCTTGCAAAGAAACGCAATGTGTCCCTCTCCATGGTGTCCAGAGCTGTGAACAGGGACCTTGGCACAACTAGCTATGTTCGACGACGCCGTCACCTCCTAATACCCAAGACCGAAGCAATCAGAGCCGAGAGATGTCCAAAGCTTCTGTCATTCATCAAGCATCAAGGTTCAGGAAAACGCTCGTGTTTATGGACGAGAAAGTTACTGTGGACGCTGAGGTGAATCACAGAAATTCTCGAGTGATTGCATACAACTCTGACATCGCCCTTGTGTTGCAGACTAAGAATGGTGCCTCTGTGATGGTCTTTGGAGTCGTGGCGAATGATGGAAGTGTCATGGGTCAACACTTCATTGAGTCTGGCTTGAAGATCGGCTCAAAGGAGTATCTGGACATCCTGAAGAACTGTCACCTTGGATGGAACAGAAGTTTGGGCTTGACAATGTGGTGCTTATCCAGGATTCTAAACCATGCCATGGGTCAAAAGTAACACAAGCCTTCCTTGGTGATAGGGTGCCATTTTTGTGAGGGCCAACAAGTGGCCCAGTAATAGCCCAAATCTCAACCTTCTCGATTACTTTTTCTGGGGCGTAC
>NC_068982.1:188065472-188067720 GCF_001194135.2 Octopus bimaculoides | reverse complement strand
ATACACACGCACATACATATATAAATATATATATATATATATAGACATATATACGACGGGATTCTTTTAGTTTCCGTCTACCAAATCCACTCACAAGGCTTTGGTTGGCCCGATGCTACAGTAGACGACACTTGCCCAAGGCGCCACGCAGTGGGACTGAACCCGGAACCATGCGGTTGGTAAGCAAGCTACTTACCACACAGCCACTCCTACGCCTATTGTTTGTTTATTCCGATAACATAAAAATCTGGAGATCTGAAGCTGATAAATTCTTTGAACGCACTTTCAGCATTGGCTTGATTTTTGAACTCCTTCTATAGCAGGAAACCATCAAGGTGCTTGAAAAAGTGGTAGTCGGTCGGAGAAAGGCCTGCAGAATAAGCTGGGTGGGGAAGAGCCTCGTAGACAAGTTCCCTCAAATTCTGAGGCGTCATTAGTGAAACGTGTGGTCGAACATTCTCATGAAGAATGATTGGCCCCCTTCTGTTGACCAGTCTGGGACGGAGGAGTAGCAGCAGTTTTTCGTTCATTCAGGCAATTTCATGGCAATATGTCTCTGCAATAATGGCTTTTCTATGTTTTAAGAAGTTATAGTGGATGAGTCCAGTAGTACACCACCAAACAGTCACCATAACCTTCTTTTTGAAGAGCTCGGATTTAGGGAAGGTTTTCAGTGCTTCATTTTGGTCCAACCACTGCGAAGAACGTTTTTTTTTTATTATTGTACAGAATCCACTTTTCATCGCAAGTTACAATACGGTCGAGAAATGGATCGGGCTGGTTACGGAGAAGAAGCGACGAGTAAATTCCATATCTGTGCATTTTCTGATTTTCATTAAAATCGTGTGGTAGCCATTTGTCGAGGTCCTTTGATTTTCCGATCGCATGCAAATGGTTGCAGGCAGTTTTCTCGCTAACTTTAAGTTCTTTTGCCAGTTCTCGGCTGGTTTTACAATATACATATTGCAGCCACCAGTCAGACGACATCCACCTCCGGAGGAATCTTTTCCACCCTCACCCTGGAAGCACATCTCCCAAAGTAAGTAGGCAGAAATATTACTTCATCCGTTTTCAGTGGGGCTACAGAATGTTGTCTGGCCTTTTCTTTGACTGCGAATCTCACCTCCAGAGTAGCGTATTTTCTCCCTCTGGCAAGGTCGGTGGAATCCTGCCGGATTTGTCTCAAAGCCTTCTCTGCTTCTATTTTCGTCATTATCTCCATTCTATTTGCCTCCAGACTATTCCTTCTGTATATTACTGTCTTTCTTTGTGTGTCCCTCCCTTCGCAGAATTTCCTTGTACTTTTTTAAGTCTGCCTTCTTAAAATAAATTTCATTGTTTCTTCACCATCCGCAGCTGCAAAATTCATTTGTAAAAAATCTGTAGCTATGACCTTAACACGTAAGTTAAAAACTGTTATGAACATCCGAATGGAATAATTCCTTTGCGAAGTCAGCCATATTTCAAAATGATTAGTTGATGAGCAACATTTTCAAGTAGCTGTGACTCAATGGAAATATCTTTATACGAAACTGACGCCACACTCCGCTTATAGTCGGGACCTAGCTCCGTCGGGTTTATTACTTGTTCCGATCCATGGCTCACGTCCTGCGCTCGCGACGCTTCATCAACCGAAAGGAGGTGGAAGCTTCAGTAAAGGAGTTCTTCACCTCGAAGGACAAGAACTAGTATCAGAATGAGATCAAAGAACTGGCAGAAAAGTGGTTTTAGAAGATGCAACACGATGGCTTCTACTGTGAATGCTTGGCTGCTTTTGTTGTAACCTGATGATAGAAATAAGTTAGCAAAATATTCTTTTCTACTCTAGGCACAAGGTTCGATATTTTGGGGGAGGGGCCAGTCGATTAGATCGACCCCAGTACACGACTGGTACTTAATTTATTGACCCCGAAAGGATGAAAGGCAAAGTCGACATCGGCGGAATTTGAACTCAGAACGTAAAGACAAACGAAATACCGCCAATCATTTCGCCGGGCGTGCTAACGGTTCTGCCAGCTCGCCGCCTTGAGCAAAATATTGCAAAACTTTTCACTTAACCGAATAGCAATGGAATATATTGGGTTGGCAACTAATTTCCCACCGTTTTTTAAATTTTAATTTTTTAAAAGGTTTAATAAAAAATAGCTACTAATTAATCAATGATGTGTTCACCCTTGTTGTTTACAACTTCATCTCAACGTTCAACAAGGTTTTCAATACCTCGTTGGTAGAAATCACCCAATTTCGA
>NC_068982.1:188062681-188065180 GCF_001194135.2 Octopus bimaculoides | reverse complement strand
GGCGGGTGTGGCAGCACTTCCCAGCCATGCGTTTGAATGGCTTCCTTGGTCATATTGGCGATATGAGGACGGGCGTTGTCGTGCAGCAGAAGAACTCCATGCTGCCGATTAGGTCTTTTCTCTTGAATAGTCGTGTTGAGTCGTTCGATCTGTTAAACATAGAGTTCCGCGTTGACCGTTTGGTTCCGTTCAAGCAATTCGTAATGGATAATCCCTTCGCAGTCCCACCATACGCACAACATCGTTTTACGCCGATGAAGATCTTGTTTCACGCGCGGTTCACTCTGGGAGCAGAGTCTTAACGTTTTCAGCTTTAGCTGAATAGAATTTTAGGGGGAAAAAAATCTTATATGTTATACAAAGCTCAACCATAGTTATTGGCTACCAAATGTCATGATACAATGAGAATACTCCTGTCACTGAATATACATATGAAATTCCATAGTTTTCCCAGAGTTCATGCAAAAAGATCAGGGAAAATGGATTAGTTGACATTCTTTATTCCATTTCACTACAATTGTTTCTACACATGTATATACATATACATACATATTAATATACACATCTGTATGTCTATCTATCTATCTACTTATACACACGCACGCACGCACGCACGCACGCACACATAGATACATCATTTTGTACGTACAACTGTTTTTGAATTAAATTCTTGTTGACACTTTCACTTCGAGTATGAGAGAAAAAATCGTGTGCAACATTTTGGAATCGCTTCCAGATCGAGCAGCGATAATGCTTTCAATAAGATTACCGAGATTTATCTGAAGATAAGCCAGAATTCAGAAAATAAACTAGAATTTACCAAACGGAAAAATAAAAATCACGGAGAAGTTAAAGAAAAAAAGTTAAGATCTGAAAGAAATTGCAGAATACTTTGAATTTATAGGCAAAAAGGAAGATTTTAGTAGCTTCGAAAAAAAAAATTGGTTCTTTTTTTATATTTTTTTCTTAATAAAGTCATCTTCTCTTTCAATTTCTCTTTCTTTCTTTCTTTCTTTCTTTCTTTCTTTCTTTATTTATTTCTGCTTTATCGTCTATATCGCTTTCATTTTCGTTTTCTATCACTGCCTTTCTCAGACACATATACACACACGCGCGCATTCACCAAGGCGACGCAGCAACACAGATGCAGATAAATAGATTGATAGACAGATAGACAGATATGCGTTAATGTATGTATATCTAGTCAAATATGGTGTGTTTACATACATACATACATACATACATACATATGATGAAAACTCCCTTCGGTCATGAATGACCATGGGATTGCACCTAGAAAGTCACCCTTTCAGGCACAAGTCCGGGCCAGGTTGTTTGTGGAAGACCAGCAGTCACCCAGGCATACCAACCTCCCCTCTCCACGCCACCGATGTTATCCAAGGGAAAGGCAAAGGGGCCGATACAGCTTGGCACCAATGATGTCACAACTCATTTCTACAGCTGAGTGAACTGGAGCAACGTGAAATAAAGTGTCTTGCTAAAGAACACAATACGCAGCCTAGTCCGGGAATTGAACTCATAACCTCATGATCGTAAGCTCGACGATTTAATCACTGAGCCATTCGCCTTCACACACACACACACACACACACATATACGAAGAGTGCCGAAAGGTTTCTAGATTTAAGGGTAATGGGAAAGGCCTGGTTGGACGCCTAAACTTCCGAGTTGTCTTACAGCGCTTAGAAAAACTGAAGGACCACTGCAATGTGTGTGTGTGTGTGTAGTGAGTATATGGGGTTATAATCCGAGCAGTGTCCTTGTGAAGTGCATCTGAATGTCTCCATTAATCCAATGTATGTAGAGGTTTTATTTTAAACGAGATATACATAACGATTGAAATTTCTGGTGAATTCTGTTCGCTGAGGAATTACATATCAAAACAGAAGACTGGAATAGTTTAGTGTAATTTTGTTTAATAATAAATGTATACCAAATTTTGCCAGACTTTTGTTTATAAACACACACACGTACAAATACACACATACACACACACGCACGCCCATGCACAAACACACATACGCATACTCACACAAACACACACACGTAGTCCACGGATCAGATCTACATATTCTCTGTATAGACGCCAGTGTTGCTCAAAACATTCACACTTAGATTTTGCACGGGATCGATCCCACACGGTAAAGAATAGCTATAAGAGGGATAAAGTTGAGAGGATACAGAAGCAATCACGCGGATAAACAAATTAGATATATTAAATACAATAGTTTGGTTATGAAATACAAGATATATATGCGTGTATACATGTAAAACGAGAGCAAGCAAAAGGTGGAGACTAGCAAATGATGAATTTATAAGTGTAAATATACAGATATGTATATTAATGGATCAAGCCTACACAAAGTACAAATGACAGGGAAGATTAAAAGGGTGGAAGAAAGGTATTATAAGTCCGAGCCCCTAGAAACAGCTGTTCGATTATTAATATATATATATATATATATATATATATATATA
>NC_068982.1:188062339-188062659 GCF_001194135.2 Octopus bimaculoides | reverse complement strand
TGTGTGTGTGTGTGTGTGTGTGTGTGTGTGTGTGTATGTGTGTGTGTGTGTATAGATAGATAGATAGATAGATAGATAGATAGATAGATAGATAGATAGATAGATAGATAGATAAGCACAGAGACATGGTGTCATTTGGTTTCAGACTTTCGTGGTTGTGAGTAAGTTTATGAGAGAGGCCGAGCTTATCCACATACAAATACGAGTGTAATTGTGTGTGAATGTATGTCGTATGTGTATATCCGAACGTCAGTTTATGTATACATGCATGTATATATATATATATATATATATATATATATATATATATATATATATAT
>NC_068982.1:188057621-188061205 GCF_001194135.2 Octopus bimaculoides | reverse complement strand
TATATATATATATATATATATTGCATTAATAAATATGGTAATATATTCCGTGAAACACGTAAATATCGCTTCATTGATGTGTATGTTTGTTTTTAACTTTTTCATATACATCCGCCCATACATGCATTCATACACAACTATATACATACACGCATATATACATGTCTGCTCTTGTATATGTCCGCAATCTTGCGTATAGACACTTACATGTATTCTTACATACATAAGTACTTACATACATACTTACATACATACATACATACATACATACATACATACATACATACATACATATGTACGTGCGTACATATCTAGTTAGTCAACATAGACAAGAGTATGTTTTTAATATACATAATTATGCAAATGTGTACAATAGTATTCGTAATTTGTGTATATATATCTTGCGTGTGTGTGTGTGTGTGTGTGTGTGTGTGTGTTGGAGTTCGTGCAAAAATATTTCTTTCCAACTCCTCAAGCTATGACAACACCTCACTCTTCACAAAACTCCCAGATAACATCTCACTTCAGAATCACAGTTCCGACATTTAAAACGACATTTTTTTTTCACATCTAAAGAAACATTTGGAAATCCCTGGCGGCAGACGAATAATTTTCGTTTATTTGCAGAAAGTAGAACGATGAAATAACGGTGTAGTGTTTGCAGACAGAACGTATTAAATAACTAACAAGTTTTCTCGCGTTTGCTATCACCGGGGTTCGAATCGTTACGAGATTCTCCCACCCTTCTAGCCATCCACCCCACAAATTAATGGTGTTACTTCTATTGTTGTGGTAGTCGTGGTAGTCGTGGTAGCTACTGGTGAATGAAAATGTATTTCTACAAAATTAATGGTGTTACTTCTATTGTTGTGGTAGTCGTGGTAGCTACTGGTGAATGAAAATGTATTTCTACAGCTGCCTGTAGAAGAAACTAATAACATTCAAACAAATAACAGAAGATTTATTTACAACACATTGTGTTTTCCGTGTTTGTCTTTTAAGAAAAACTAAACAGCGACAGTTACACACTGAGAGAGACATGCTCATGGGATCTATGATGATAATTTAACTGATGTAGCAATTCTGTGGCTGGCACATCACAACTAGAAAACAACTACGCTATATTCATGGCAGCAAAATCTATGTCTTCTGTTTGCTATTGGCTGATGGTGGATGAGAATGGAAATATCAAGCAACTGCCTCACCTTCTGAGATTACCAACAAAAAACATTTTTATTTAGGGATCAAAGAGAAAGTTCTAGAAAGTCAAATCACACGATGGCCTGATGCTGATTGGTTGGTTAATAGGCCGATCACATGAAACTATTGTGACTTGGTCGTGATGTCTGCTTTGCCACCTAGCGATTCGATTTTGAATCCGATACACTACAAGCACATCATAGTAATGGTGTTGCTACCAGCATATATACTAGAGCGATGATGTCATGGGGAGGGGGTTCCATTGGTTATGGATTAACCTGCGGCAGTAAAACGGCTGTATCCAAGCCTATCATATCTCGTCATCATGCCATTGAGGTTTATGCAAGAAAAAGGTCACCTATTTGTGACGGGTACCACTTCGCACCAGTGTTGTCGCAGACATTGCTGTCAGAACATAAGAACAAGATCAAATACCACAAAGCTTCTGCGCCGATCCTTTATTAAATTGAGATGAAAGGCAGATTTGACTTCAGCGGGATTTGATCCAGAAGTGAACCGGAGCAATAGAATTGCATAAATTTTCATGTATCAATGATAGATCTACAACTGCGTGTCCTTATCATAATTTTTGTGTGGAATAAGTGTGTCGCCTTTTGACAAAGATGCTCGAATGTATTACAGGTACACTCCAAACGACGGGCTTCCACGGAGTTTCCGTTTACCTAATTTTGCTCACAAATTATTTGTCAATTTGAAACCACAATATAAAAAAACAGTTTTCCCAAGTTATAACACAGTGGGATCGAACCTATGAATATTCTAAGAGCGGAGCGAACATTCTAACCACATATATAAACCACACACAAACCGAACATATATGCGTGGGTCGCCTAAATGCGCATGTGATAGAATATATAGGTTTTATAGATAAATATGTAGGTACGAGTGCGCATATACTCTACTCCACGTAGCAAATACTCTTTATTTGGTTGGTATGTACTGTTCCCTGCAAACATTGCATATAACACACACGAGTGCATACAGACTTACATACACGAATACAAGCATATACATCTACCCATTCATACAGACACACACACAAATATGAGTGCATGTATTTATGCATATTTATAGGTATATATGTATGCATATAATATATATATATATATATGTGCGTGTGTGTAAATATATATATATATATATATATATATATATATATATATATATATATATAAGAAATTAAAAACGATAAGGGAATAAACATTTATGTTATGAACTGCATTAGCTTACAGCTGTTTCTGCTATAAGATGCAACGCACTCATAGCTGAATGCTTGAATATCAATTTATAACTTCCTCAAACTTTCCAAAGTGAAGTGCAAATACATATACATACACATATATGTGTATGTGTGTGTGAGTGTATATATACACACACACACACACACACACACATACATATATACAGAGAGAGAGAGAAAGAGAGGGACGACGTTGCCAATTATTGAATTTTAAAAAGCAGTAACACACGATGTTGGTATGTCTTTATTTAGTGAAGTTTTATCAGAATAAAATAAAATGAATCACACATTAATAACAGTTATTTTTAGAAAAAATATTCCTCGTTTTCCTGTCTAATTTCCCCAGTTTTTTTTTATATTTCTTTAATACTTGTATTCCTGTGTGTTCAAAATCTTGTTATTGATATAATGTTCTTATATAATTTCTATATGTAATTGTGTTATCACTGCAAGAGAACACAGAGTTACCAGCACGGTAATATATATGTATGTGACATTGAGCGTAAAGGTGGAAGCCATATTAGATGTCTCTACGTGGACGCAAAACCGACTAGAAATAGCAATCAAATTTTTCCCAAATTCTAATCTTTCAAAACAATGAATGAAATGTTGGATAATATTGTGCAATATATGCTGCCTGGAAAATAAGGACCGGATGAGCGGGGTTTGCTTGCCTAAAAAAGAAAAATCTAAGGGAACTACACATCAACACCAATAAAGGATATATATGCATGTATGTATGTGTGTGTGTACATATATGTATATTGTTAGATAGATATATAGATAGATAGATAGATAGATAGATAGATAGATAGATAGATAGATAGATAGATAGATAGATAGATAGATAGGTAGAAAGATACATAGAGACATGCAAAATACTTACATATTACATACATACATATCCTGCCATTGATGTTGAAATTCCAATGAAGGAGCCTTAAATTTGCTAGCATCCAGTATGCGGTGCTTTCAACTGGTAGCTCTTGCATTTGCAAGCTGTTTGCAAAGAAATTTATACACATACATACATACACACACACACACAAATACATACATATATATATATATATATATATATATATATGTGTGTGTGTGTGTGTGTGTGTGTGTGTGTGTGTGT
>NC_068982.1:188054698-188055418 GCF_001194135.2 Octopus bimaculoides | reverse complement strand
TATATATATATATATATATATATATGCAATCAAGTAATATACACTGCACACATGCAACCAAGCGATATGCATTGAGCTTATAGAGACACATCTCTCTGCAGATATAAATGATACACAAACCAATGTATGTTGTGTTCCATGTATACAGAAGGGGAAGAAGTCGCGGTGGATTTGCTTTGTACATCGGTGAAGATGTTACACCACTAAACCCGTTGTCACACTCAAACTCGGCCTGCGACACACTCATAAAGAGACGCAACTCTGAGCAAAATTACAATGAAATAACCTTTTATAAGTTTTGTCAGAGTAGCCTCTCTAAGGCACATCCCATTGACAAGAATCGTTAAACTCGAAACAACGATGTCCGGTGTTTCTGATAGATGGCGACACTGAACAAACCAGCTGTTTTCACACCTTTTTAACCGTAAGAAAGATATTTTCCCCATGGTAACTGCAGTGAATTTGCCTTTTAGCCGTTAAAATATATCACAAACGTATTTTAACTAACCTCAGTTTTGTATGTATCATCATCATCATCATCATCATCATCATCATCATCATCATCATCATCATCATCACATAACGTCCGTTTTCCATGCTAGCCAGCTGAAGAGTTACCCCGGCCCCATGTCTGTTTTGGCAGGGTTTCTACAGCTGGATGACCTTCCTAACACACACAAACGCATATATGTGTGTGTATGTATGTATGAATGTGTGCAT
>NC_068982.1:188050756-188054483 GCF_001194135.2 Octopus bimaculoides | reverse complement strand
ATGTATGTATAAAGAATAAAAAGTTTTGAATAGCACAACAATGCACTATAACACAAAAAATGGACTATATACCTGTTGTAATTTAGTCATCCATAGTCTGATAATATTTCGGTATAAAATTCCTTCTTCAGATATTCTTAGATGGAGTCGCTGCTATAATCGGTTTTCCAACGGCTTTTTAGAATATCTGTAGAAGGAATTTTATTCCGAAATATCATCAGACTATGGATGACTAAATTACAATGGATATATAGCCCATTGTTTGTATTATAGTGCATTCAAAACTTTTTATTCCTTACAAATAATACACAATGCTTCAAGCGAACTACAATACTCTCATATAAATATATATGTCTATATACACACACACACAACATGGCTATCTATGCATCATACTCAACGTAAATACAGTACATATTTGAAAGGCAAATTTTCTGAGCCATTAGTCCGGAAATAACCTCTCTCATAGGCGTGCTCTTTTTAAAAACGCAATATATACATCGGAGGGAGGCCGAAATGTGTCTGATATTCTCGGTAGCCGCTGCTAAGATTCTTTCTTATTTTTTTTTTTTTTTTTTTTTTTTTTTTTTTTTACAGACATTGCGTATATAAATGTTGTCATGTCTAGAAGAATACTGCAGGAAATTTTCCTTTCAACAATTCTCACTAAGTTTTTTTGTTTTTTTTACCAGTGTTTGTTCATTCCCATATTTATTCTTCTTGGTCGAAACCATTTATATATTCTCTTCTTAGAGGAAACGGCTAGATTGGTTAGACCATCGCTACTGAAAGAGATGGTCCGTGGACCGGTGCCGGTCCGCGAGCCATCAGCTGCCGGTATGCGGTGAGTTTCCAGAAAAGAAAGAAACATTATAAAATGCTTATAAAATGCTTATGTAATATTGTATTATTTGTTTACAAAATAAATATAAGATATAAAAAATTGTTAATTTTTACTGTATTCATTATATAAATTTTTTCTGGTTTAAATTAATATTACTAAGAAATATTACCGGCACATTGGGAAAAAAATTGCCGATACGCCACATCAGATAGTTTGAGAAGCACTGGTTTAGAAAGCAGAACTAAGAGAACATTTAACTGGTTCTAACCAGATATACTTATTGTTGATAAAGAAATTATAACGCTTCATTCTAAGAAAAATCCTCTGAAATGAGATGAGATTTCCAACGAGATTTTTAAAGTGTTAGCAAAGGAGAAAAATACAGAGAAAGAGAGAGAGAGAGAGAGAGAGGTGGGACAGAGGTGGGACAGAGGTGGGACAGAGGTAGGAGAGAGAGAGAGAGACAGACAGACAGACAGAGGGGGAGGGAAAGAAAGAGAGGGAGAGAGAGGGAACTTATGAATTTATGAAGATTTTCGAGTAAATAATATACATGAAACAATGTTATTGCTGGTGGAGATGTTGGGATATCGATCTATCGACATGCCGGGAAAAAGAATCACCCGTTCATATTTTGTTTACTGCTGAAGAAATATATATATATATATACGTGTGTGTGTGTGTGTGTGTGTGTGTGTGTGCTTATATGCCTGACTTTCTGTTCACCAGTCTGTCTGTCTGTCTGTATTTATGGGCGTATATCTTTGTCAGAAATGGACAGCTTTCATGACTTTTTAATCTCAAGGTTTCTAAGACTGTTGGAAAGAAGTGACGAATTTATCCTGACACCAGAAACCTAGATATGTATGTATATATGTACATGTATATATGTATGTATATATGTATATGTATATATGTATATATATAAATATGTATATATGTATTTGATGTTCATTCTGTTTATCTATTTATTTCGTTTTGTTCCTCGTCCGTCTACTAACGGTCTCGTCTTCAAATACATTTATACATTTTCGTATGTCCACTTCTGTATTGCTTGTTTATCCATTTATTGTTCGTTTGTTCTAGTTCTGTTACATTTCGGTCCCATTTCCCGGCAGCTCTTTCCGGTTGCAACCAGAAGGGAACTAATATTATCGTTAAAGGCACGAAATTGCGTTTGATACTCTGACGATAACTGACGAGGAGTTGGAGACCGTTTGTCTGGGCATTTACTCTGTTTTTCGACTTGCCATTCTGTGTCTGTTTTTCAACACTCTCACGCTTTATACTTTATACACTCTCACACACACATATACGTATGTATTTATATATATACGTTAAAAAACGTATGGAAAATGCGCAAAGGAACGGAGTTCGGGATTAACTAATTCATTTTTTTTTGTTCGTTCTAGTGTTATAATTGGTGTGACTCATGAATTCTCTTTTTCGTGGTTTGGGTTTTAACTGGCCTTTTTAGCATGCAAGGAGTCCTGTCAGTGGTCTCCTCTTTGTGTATAAAAATATTTTATACACTCTCATGTGTGTGTGTGTGTGTGTGTGTGTGTGTGTGTGTGTGTGTGTGTGTGTGTGTGTGTTTGTGTGTGTGCGTGTTTGTGTGTGTGCATCTGTGTGTGCGTGTGTATAAATAATAAGTACCTAATTCATCTGAATCTAAAACACACCTTGTATGTATGGTCGCTAACGATCATGAAAATTAAGATTAAAAGTAACTTCTTAGTTTCAAACCACTGGGTGAACTTGTACTACACTGTGTAGACCTCGTGGTAAACAGGGCAAGTTCTTAAAATTGATAGCAAATCCTTTTGCTTAGAAGGTAGAAGGGTGATAGTTCAACTAACTAATGTGTGTGTGTGTGTATCCTTGTAATTTGTTTGCTGCAAATGTCTATTAGTGCGCTCATAAAACCTCCTAAGTTACTTGTTTCTGGCTACCGTTTATTATTCCCAACCTCGCGAGTTAACTGAATGGGACTGTTATGTATGCGGTACTCCATGTAGCGTAGGATAAATATATTAACAGCGAGAAATATTTTACGGAAGGAGATTTTTATATATATTTTTTATTGATGCATTGCTACATATGTTTCAGCATGCCATGTATTTTTATGGCACAACCAATTTATTAACCGGAACTGATAATGATCAAAACAAACTTGTCCTCCCCATTTCATTTATAGCATTTATCTATTCGGTTGAGAAACATGGGGGCAGGGTGGATTCCTAATCCCCTGGCAACTAAATGTGTTTCATTCTTAATACAATCTATCTTTTCTCTTTTTCTCTTTCTTTCTCTCTTCCATGTGTTCCTCAGTTTTCTTATCCTTCCTGTGTGCTTGCGCACACATAACTGAATACAACTCGCAATTTTATCTTCTCCCTTCTCTTTTCTTTCCCCTTTCTCTCCATGTGTTATGTAAACAACAAACAAAACCATCTTTTTCAAAGTTCTTGACTCTATCGATAAATCCATCTACTCAGTAGTTTGCAGGAATTCGCAAGCACCGCCCATTTATGCAGTAGAACTTTTTGATTGGTGCACAATGATTAATATCTTGAAGTGTAAACAAGGCAATCCTCAGAACATTAGTGCAAGATTGCCTGAAGAAGTATGCATCTCAAAAAAATGGACCTCCCTAGGGTCAATGGATATTATAAATAATACTTAATAATATCCTATGGATGTGATGAGGTGGCCCCTTAAAAAATACATGTCATGCCGAAACATATGTAGCAATACATTAATAAAAATATAACCATCTCCATTCGTGAGATATTTCTCGTTATTAATATGTATGTATGTGTGTGTGTATGTGTATGCGTGTGTGTGCGTGCGTGTGTGTGTGTGTGTGTGTGAGTGTGTGTG
>NC_068982.1:188047613-188050375 GCF_001194135.2 Octopus bimaculoides | reverse complement strand
ATATATATATATATATATATATACATATGCTCCTAATAATTGGTGTACAAAACGGTGCACCAATTATTATTGGGAGATATGTGAATTTATTATCTAAGAGTATATGTATGTATATGTATATTTATATCTAGCTCTTTGAATATTATGATAAATTCTTTGCTAGTAGCATCCATTGTAGAGTTATTCTTACTTCATACAATAAATAGTCCATCGTTACGATAAAGGCCGAACTCTGTGGAGTGGAACCTTTATGTCTAGGATATACAATCCTAATAATTCCCAAACAAACCTCAGGCCCATCCTGCAATGGTAACAGCGAACAATTCTCGACTAATAGGTTTAACCCCTGAAAACTATACCGTAAAACAGCAACTATTCCTAACCTGCACAGTGACATCAAAGCCTGAATTACTAACTGCAATAAAACCCTGACCAAATTCTAAAACTTTCTTGAGAGATTTCGAACTGCCTAAATTTACAGAGGCAATTAATATATACTAGCAGGGCCCATGAATGTTTAACGGAAATAATAGTAAACCTATTGGATTGTTCCTGAAAACTTTACCCCCAAAACCTACAAGCGTAGCCTGCTATTCATTGAAAAGTGAAGGAAATTGGAATACGATGATTACTTAATGCACTTTATATACTTTATGCACAATTTTATAGACTTAATACACAGTACTCATAAAATAAATATTGATTCTAATTTTTTTCCATTTTCCCCATCAACAGAAAAATTATATTTTAAAATTTACGTGATCACAATTTCATATCTAGAAAACAAAAATTTTATAGTAAAAAATAATAATTTCATATGTAAAGTATAGGGGTCGCAGTTTCACGGGGACAAAAATTTAATGTAACATGGCATACTCTGAAAACCACATCATTGGTAACTTAGAAGCCAGGGCGATGGATCCGAACCAATATACATTTTAATTTGCGTATCTAATATTCTTGCGTATCTAATATTCTTTGCAGACTATGGTCTTCGTGTAAGTTCTCCCTCTTCTTTCCCCTTGTTTGTCAGTGTTGATAACATTAACTCTCACATCAGATAAATTGCGAGCCCTTGAGAATGCAACATATAGCCGACTATGGCCGAATACCGGTTCAGGCAAGAATAGCCTCGCTTTATCAAATGTCTGTTCTTGTCATTTATTGATAGTCATTGCATATGACAGGCGAATGGGGAACTGGTTTCACCGTTAAGCATTTCGCCCGGCGTGCTAACGTTTCTACCGACTCTCAAATATACATCAACGCCAGCTTTTTCCCTTTTATCTACGCTGATTATGTTTTAATGTAATGTATGGTGCATTAACGCTAACTACCATACTATATCATTCATTTTTCAGGAGGGTTGCTTTTCCCTTTCTTCTAAATTAATATCGCGGTCTGTATTAGTTATACCTGTTGATGACGTTACATACTAATGAAAGGAGGCGAGCTGGCAGAATCGCTAACATTTCGTCCGTCTTCACGTTCTGAGTTCAAATTCAGCAGAGGTCGACTTTGCCTTTCATCCTTTCAGGGTCGAGTACTGAGGTCGATATAATCGACCAGCGCCTTCCCTCGAGGTTTCAGGCCTTGTGCCCATAGTAGAATAGATATTACATGCTAGAGAAGGACGGCGAACTGGCAAAACCACTAGCATGCCGGAGAAAATGTTTAGTGGCGTTTCGTCCGTCTTTACGTTCTCAGTTCAAATTCCGCCGAGGTCGGCTTTGCCTATTTTCCTTTCGGGGTCTATAAATTAAGTACCAATTAAACACAAGAGTGGATGTAATCGACTTATCCCTCCTCTGAAATTGCCGGCCTTGTGCCAAAATTTGAAAACGATATTACATACAAGAAAGACAGTATAGTTTGGGTGACTGCTTCATGCATATTTTAAGTTTTATCTGAAGATAGAACTGAGTTTGGGATTTTAAATTTTGTTAGATCCTTGTGGAGGCGACCGGTAAGTTACTGGGCAGGACATCAACCTGAGTATGACGGCGACTCCCACCGCGACCACCACCACCACCACCATCATCATCATCACCCTCATCAGGAACGCCACCGCTACCAATCAGGGTGAAGAATTCAATCGACTACACCTCAGTATCATCGAGCTCCGCAAACAAACATCGTCCTTTACCGAAATATAATTACCTAATAATTAGTTCTATCATTTGTTCGGTTAAGAAATATTCATTTTACAATTGTTTATATTTGGCTCCTTATTTTCTTAGTGACTTTATTGCCAATGGAAAACTCTTTAGCTGACACAAAGCGTCTACTTATAACATACACAAGTATTCTTGCAGATTTTCAATTCTAGACAGCGTTTATTCATCATTGTTGCTGAAAGAATACAATGTTTAAGACGTGTGTTGTATACACACGCGACTATTTACCAATTGTATTGACTTGTTTCGCGCCGTGTCAGGTCCCCGCGTATTGTGTCAGCTAAGTATTTGAATGGAGGAGGTGAAAAAGGAAGCAGGACGGGGTGGTGATGGTAACGGAAATAAAGGCGGTGGTGGTGGTGGTGACATAACGTTAGAAGTGAAGGGTCTTCGGATTTGAGATTCTCATTCATTAACAATTGAAAAAGAAAACTAGTTTACTGACACTTTCTGATTGCTCAGTAAGTGTTGAATTGCTCTCACTCCCATTGCATACATATACATACCTATATGCATGCCTACACACACTTACACACACACACACACACACACACACACACACACACACACACACACACACACACA
>NC_068982.1:188045639-188047351 GCF_001194135.2 Octopus bimaculoides | reverse complement strand
AACGTTAGCACGCCGGGCGAAGAGCTTAGCGGTGTTTTGTCTGTCTTTACGTTATCAGTTCAAATTCCGCCGTGGTCGACTTTGCCTTTTATCCTTTCAGGGTCAATAAATTAAGTACCAGTTGCACACTGGGGGTCGATCTAATCGACTGGCTCCCTCCCCAAAATTTCGAGCCTTGTGCCTAGAGCAGAAAAGAATATTCATAGTGATTCTAAGGCCTCGAGCTGGCAGAAACGTTAGCACGCCGGGCGAAATGCTTAGGGGTATTTCGTCTGCCGTTACGTTCTGAGTTCAAATTTTGTCAAGGTCGACTTTGCCTTTCATCCTTTCGGGGTCGATTAAATAAGTGCCAGTAATGCACTGGCGTCGATCTAATCGACTTAATCCCTTTGTCTGTCCTTGTTTGTTCCCTCTGTGTTTAGCCCCCTGGTGGGCGATAAAGACATAGATAACCATGATAACAACTATCTCTCTGTTTATTAAAGCATATATGGCTACGGCTACGGCTATGTGTGCTTTTATATGTGCAAATATGCAAACACGCACACATTAGCACACGCTCGCACGTATATATACATACATATATATATATATATATATATATATATATGACACACACACATATATGCATACGTATATACATACATATATGCACACGTACGTACATACATACATACATACATATTTGCATACATACATATGTGCATTACATACATACATGCTTAAGTATATGTATATGCAGCTTAACCCGAAAGGCTTAAGAATTCGTTTCGCAACCGAGTGATCGCGAGTTCGATTCCATGCAGTGTCACCTTGGTTAAATATCCTTTTACCGTAGCCTCGAGTTGACGCAAGCCTTGTGACTGAAATTGGTTTGATAGAAACTGTACTGAAGATTGTCGGATTGATTGCAAACGTAATAACTTTGCAACCCCCCTTTTTTTTTTAAATTCACTTCTCAACTACAATTGTGAGCAGCATCCTCGCATATAAAGCTTCGGCCTTATCTTACAATCTTGCATCCACTTCTAGCAAATCTTCTCCAAACCTATTTCTCTTCTCTTCCACAAATCCACCATCTTCCATGCTCCTACTCCAAATACAAAAAATGTCTCAAACCCCAAAAAACCACTTACTCTGACAATGTCTTTCCATTATCCTCAAACATTGTGTCCCAGATTTTGCGTCTGTACTCATCAATCTTTTCAATTTCTCCTTCTCTGATTTTTGGAAACACCGTACAACATACAGTTCTATATTTAAGAGATGAGGAACTCTGGTTCGAAATTTCCTCAAGACACCTGATGAAGGCTGGAGGGTATATCAGCCGAAACGTTGTGTTAACAACAAACAATCTGGGGACAAATATCCGTCAAATGTAAATAATGTGCATAATTCCTAATCTCTTAAATATAGAACTGTAATATATATATATATGTATATATATATGTGTGTGTATGTGTGTGTGTGTGTGTGTGTGTGTGTGTGACACTTATTCGGTAGCCATGATAAAACTCCGAGTTTCGGATGCCGGGGTGCGAACCCATGCCAACATCTCTTCAGTTATCCGGCCATTGAAAATTCCTGTGAAAAATGACTCGGAGTTTTATCATGGCTACCGAATAAATGCCACATAGTTTTACAGATAAATTCCTCTATTTACATATCGAGGTCTCTTTCTTTCTTTTGTTGTCCTTTCTATCAATATATAT
>NC_068982.1:188039514-188044723 GCF_001194135.2 Octopus bimaculoides | reverse complement strand
ATATATATATATATATATATATATATATAATTCATTTAACTGTAGAGAACAAATATACTTTAAACATATATCATATGACATGTTCCAAAAATTTCATATATTAAAAAGTTATGTCAGTTACAACTGTTTATTGATTTTTTTTTTAGAAGACGCAACGAAACGAAATTGGTCCGTGATAATTTTTTGCATATTTCCTATATTTCATATATTATTGTCATAACATAAAATATTTAGTCTCTTCTGAATTATTTTGATATTTTTAACTTTTTAGCATTATATATGTTATAAACTTAAAATATATTCGTTGTCTGTATTTTGATGTTTATATAAGTCTATATATTTACATTCTCTCATTTAGATAGAATTTTCCTTTATGTACGCAATCTTGAAAAGGCATACATATTCAATGAGCATGTTTTAATATAAATCTGTATATTTATAACGCTATTACACGACCAACGAAATATGCTTTTCTCTGTAAAATTTTAATGCCAATTGAACTGAATATATACTCGCTGTATCTGCTTATTTTCTAACGAGAGTGAATTTCGTTTGAGTCTGAAAAATTCGTAATTTATGAATGAAAATTATATATCTTTTACCGTTATCTTTTATCTTTTAATTGCTTCAGTCGTTCGACCGCGGCCATACTGGGGCACCAACTTGAAGAACTTTTAGCCGAACGAATCGATCACAATACTTGTTTTCTTTTTCAGTCGTGTGAGTGACCACCCTGCGCGTTATCGCATCCCAGTTCTTCATTTGGAGGTATGGACAGGACCCGACCTCGAGCAATTTAACCAGTCCGCCGGTCCTGTGTCCCACGATGGAGACGCTGTTGTACAGCATGGGCTTACTTCTCCAGGTGCCAAGTCGCAAGTCCACTGACTGTCTCTCATTAATTTTTGCCCGTTACCGATTCGTATTCTTTTAGTGTCTCGCCGACAAGGTAAATATGCCTGTGGCTAGACACTATGACGGTGACGAAAGATAGATAGATAGATAGATAGATAGATAGATAGATAGATAGATAGATAGATAGATAGATAGATAGATATGCACTAAATAATTGAGTATTTCGTATCCTCACATCTGTTTCATGAAAGGTCACGTGAAACTCTGAGTAACAGTTTGCGAAGATTGTTTTCCTTAATTGCAGCATTTGCTGTTGTAATAGTAACTGTTGTTGTTCTTCTTCTATTCGGTTTTTGCTGTTGCTGGTTTGCAACTCAAGGAAACCGGCCAACAAATCTTCCATAATTTTACGATTTTGTATACCGTAAAATTCGCACAAAAACTCCTTATGAGTTTGTTTAATCCTCGCGCGTTTGTTAATTCCTCGTGAGTTTGTTAATTCTTGGTGACTTTGTTAATTCCTCGTTGGACTGTTATAACGTCCATTCCGGTATAGCAGCATAGTTAGACAAGTAAGACAAGACTCTCTTTGATCGACTACCCCAACTTCTCGACGTCACAGTATTTGTAACGACTGACATATACCACCCGTCATGTGAGAGGGGTGTTCCATCATTATACCCACAACATTACCCTAGCATAGCCGCAGTCTAATAACTAAAATCAAGTAAAAGATATAAAAGATCAGTTTAGTGTTATCCAGCTTTGGAGCATCCACTGTACTGTAAATAAATCAAATATTGCTTTACCATAGAATGTTGGATGAACTGCCTTGGCGTTAAACCAACTGACCCCGTAGAGAGCAATCCGCCGATCAACTTTACGTCAAACGAAATCAATCAATATAAAGACAAATTCATTTTAAACGGTGCTAAAGTTCCCACGTTAACTGTAAGAACCTCTTAATGTCTGCGATAATCACATGATTTATGGAGTGAAATCAATGTGCAACATATGGCTATAGAATTGATTAAAATGCCTTGGCTTTTGTCTCTCACGTCTTGAAACTGTCCACAAACATGACTTCCCATTTTACGACAAGCTTCACGAGCTTAAAGTAAATTTCAGGAATTCACCAAAAAAATATAATAAATGGTTTCTTAAAAGAAGTGTAATCAGGTGTTGATGATCCTTTTGTCTTTTATCTGTTACTTGTTCTGTTCTAGTCATTTGACTGCGGCCATGTTGGGGCACCGCCTTGAAGGGGTTTTCTTTTAATCGAACAAATCGGCCCCAGAACTTATCGATTGTTTTAACCCTGGTACATATTCTATCGGTGATTTGGCCAAATCGCTAAGTCACAGGGACGTAAACAAACTAATACCGTCGTCAAGCGGTGGTGGGGACAAACATATGTATAAAGACATACACACGTGGACATGTTCCTATGGAGATATGCGACGGGCTTCCTCCAGTTTCCGTATGCCAAATCCAGTCACAAGGTTTTGGTTGGCTCAAAGCTACGGTAGAAGGCACTTGCCTAAGGTGCCACGCATTGGGACTGAACCCAGATCCATGTGTTTGGGAAGCAAACTTCTTACCACACTGCCACGCCTGCCCTTCTATAACTTTTCCTTTACTAAGTGTTGAAAATCTGGGGTCAATTGCAAGTTGTAGTTGAGGTAAGTCTAAAGTGTTGATAGTAAGATAATGCACGGTGCTTAGATTTGTACAATTTGTTGAAAACCACTTGAGGGAGACAGAAGTAACTGCGAACTTAAAGAATGAGCTTGAAGGGATTTAAGGATTGTAAAGTATATAGACGCAGGTATAGCTGTGTGGTAAGAAGCCTTGTGAATGGATTTGGTAGAAGGAAACTGAAAGAAGCCCGTCATATGTATGTACACACACACACACACACACACACATATATAGGAGTGGCTGTGTGGTAAGTAGCTTGCTTCACAACCACATGGTTCCGGGTTCAGTCACACTGCGTGATACCTTGGGCAAGTGTCTTCTACTATAGCCTCGAGCCGGCCCAAGCCTTGTGAGTAGATTTGGTAGACGGAAACTGAAAGAAGCCCGTCGTATATATATATATATGTGTGTGTGTGTGTGTGTGTGTGTGTGTGTGTGTGTGTGTGTGTGTGTGTGTGTGTATTTATTTGTGTGTGTTTGTTCCCCACCACCACCACTGTTTGACAACTGATGTTGGTGTATTTACGTCCCCGTAACTTAGCGGTTCGGCTTAAGAGACCGATAGAATAAGTACCAGGCTTACAAACAATAAGTCCAGGGGGCGATTTCTTCGATTATAAGGCGGTGCTCCAGCATGGCCACAGTCAACTGACTGAAACAAGTAAAAGAGTAAAAGAGTATAAGATCGGAATGATGATGATGCTTCACTCCTTGTTTTTATTTATTATTTTTTTTTACCGTGACTTCCATGTGTAGTTAGAGTGTTTAGGGTCACCTGATATGGGCACAACAGAAAGTAGTGTCTTGAATCGAGGTAGAATATCTGCGTTTTTATTAACAATTTCTCGTGTTTTGTTTTTTTACATATACTCTGCGAAATACCAATAACAAAGGATAGAATTACAATAACACAAACAGAAATACACATGGAGTACTAAATACAGGTTACTTATCGCTTAGTTAACGGTCTAAGTTGAGGGATCAGTGTGCGCAATGATGCATAGTTTCATACGGAAAGGGCAACAAAGTGTAGGCGATTGACAGGATGGATACTAAGGTGCTTCAGGACAAGAGACGAAGCAGTCATGTTGACTCTGCAGAAAATCTTTGGTCCCAGCCGCCTCGATTATTGCTCTCAGCTGTGGTAACTGAATAGAGTCAAATTAACTGCGGAGCTGGAAGTGATCCAACGCTACTACACTAAAATTATTGTCCCAGTGCGGCAGATGAACTACTGAGATAGAACGAAGAAACCATGACTTCGCTGCTTGGAGCGATGGCGCGAGAGGTATATAATAATTTGCATGTAGAAAATCTTGGAAGAACTGGTACCTAATTTGTCATAGTGGAACCAAAGCACTGTCCACTCCATCTAAGAAGGAGCGAGGTGTTGCGATAGTTTAGGATTCAAAAGCTCACAGTCCTTCAATACTCTGCAAAACGAATTTTAAAAAACCTACACGATGTGGATGTGGATGGCTTCAAAACAATTGAAGAATCCTCTATCCACGATACCGACGAACCAAAGTCCTGGTACAGCGGACAGACAAGGACAGCAGTGCCAATATACCTCATGCACCAAAACGAGCCAACAACGATGACGAAAGCACATGGAAAGGGTGGTGATATCAAAACAGTGAAAGAATAGAAGAATAGAATAGAAGAATAGAATAGAAGAATACACACACACGTGCGTGTATGGTTTACTTTCCCATTAAGGTAAGATCAACAGAAAAAGTACTCCATCTGGTGAGAAATAAATATTGCTTAATGTACACAGTATATAGTTATGAGCTACTAATAGTTTCATACATTGGTGGTGTTGACTAGGCAGGTTTTAATAACACGCCTAGTGTCTCCCAGCAATCACTGGAGCACATGGTCTATACAAGTTGCAAATCAGGAGAGTAGAACAAGAGAAATTATGAGAAACAGCAAGAGGAAGGTGGATGCAAAATATGGAAAAAGGAAAGAAAAAGGGAGAGAATTACGAGGATTAGAGTCATGTCGCCTTTGAACGTAAAGTCATAAAGTTAGTTGATGTAGAATCAATGGAAGTGGTCTATAGTCTGCGCTACAGCTGCTCAGTCGAGACAGGGTGGAGTTCTCCAATTCAACGAAAGGAATTCATCTATATGTTTACACTTGCTGAAGATTTCTTAACGGGAATTCAGCAGCATGGTTGGTAATCGTAAGAAATTCCCTGTTATAAGTTAATGCATCTAAAAAATGCAAGTTATGCATTCTCTCTTTTCTTTTTCTCTTGTTTATTTTTCTTTTCGTTTTCCTATTTTCACCTTTCCACTTCTCGCTTTTCCCCTTTTCTTGCTTTTTCCGTTTTTGTATTGGCCATGTGCTGAGAATCTGATATTACTTGGAGAGACTAAGTGAGTTATGAAAACCTACCCTGACAACAACTCCAATGTATGAAATTATTACTAGCTCATAACTATATACTGTGTACAATGTGTATACATACATACACACACACACGCACACACACACACACACACACACACACACACACACACACACACACACACACACACACACACATATATATATGTATACAATTAGAAGATAAAGTAGCCTCATTTAGGGATGGTATCATCCAATGAATTACTGGTTCAAAACCTAATATTTCTTGTGAATA
>NC_068982.1:188036978-188038377 GCF_001194135.2 Octopus bimaculoides | reverse complement strand
ATATATATATACAGAGAGAGAGAGAGAGAGAGAGAGAGAGAGAGAGATAACTTGTTAAATTATATATGAACTTTCGTGCCGCCAAAAGAAACAACTACGCCATCTTTAGTATTCTCAAATTATTTTGTTTTTCCCTTTTTTTCACAATAATGATTTGTTTCTTATTTTTCTGTTTGTGTCTTTCATTGTTTGAGTCACCTTCACATCAAAAACCTCACATCTCTAATAATGCTAACATAATATGCAAATATTCTAATTAAAAAAAAGAAATGTTTTATTTTCTTTCAATTTGTATGTTCATTATACTTTCACACATTTCCATACAAAAATACCCATTGTTATGTAAAATAAAGCAGAACCGTTGACGATATGTTGTTTACAAATGTGAATATTGACAGCAAACATTAAGCAGAAGACCGTAAATATTTTTCATGTGGGGAGCGGGTAGAGGAAGTATTTTCGAGGCAATTAAATCAACAACAGTGCATTACCGGTTCGTATACCAGTTCTTTGCGAGTCAGAAACTTGGAGGTCACCAAAACTATAAAAAGTAAGCTACAGACCTTCAGCAAAAAACGTCTGCGCTACATCTTCAAGATTTGGTGGCCGGACTAAATTTCAAACAGAAGCCAGTGGGATAGAAGGAACCAAACTGCCATTAGTGAAGAAATTCTTTTCTGTGCTAGGCACAAGGCCGGAAATTTTGGGGGAGGGGATCAGTCGCTTAGATCGACCCCAGTACGTAACTAGTACTTAATTTATCGACCCCAAAAGGATAAAAGGCAAAGCCGACGCTGGTGAGATTTGAACTCAGTATGCTATGGTACATAACCGGATGTCGCAACAGATTTTGCTATCCCACCGCTCTATTTTCTTTCTCGATCCCTAAGATTCATAAGGCCGCTTACGCGGTTACCATAGTCTATAAGTGACCGAGCTTGCAACATTCTCCGTGGACAAGATTCCGGCTGGTTGCCCGGTTCAACGCTAACAATTTAAGGCGAGGGGACAAAATGATTACAAGAATCCCCACCACCATCACTACCACCAGTCTTAACTGGTATATCATGTTATCGACCCCGAAGGGAGGTAAGACATGGTTGACTTCAGCAGGATTTGAATTCAGAATGTAAAGAGCTGGAGGAAACGCCACAATGCATTTTGTTCAACGCACTGAGCATTCTGCTCGCTGGCCGCCATACCATTTTAACTGGGCAAATAATAACGGTTTCATCTTGAAGCTGCTATTGTCAATGGCTATTGTTAGCTTCTGGGGAAATTTCCTGTACAAACTATGTAACAGAAACGAAGAGAACAATTGGACAAATATGATCGTGATAATAGAAGGAGAAAAGAGAGTGAATATTAACATATTTTCTATTCTGTGTGACTAATATAT
>NC_068982.1:188029211-188036533 GCF_001194135.2 Octopus bimaculoides | reverse complement strand
TGTGTGTTGTGTTCTTGAGCAAGGCACCTTATTTCACGTTGCTCCAGTCCACTCAGCTGGCAAAAATGAGTTGTACCTGTATTTCAAAGGGCCGGCCTTGTCACAGTCTGTGTCACGCTGAATCTCCTCGAGAATCATGTTAGGGGTACACGTGTCTGTGGATTACTCAGCCACTTGCACGTTAATTTCACGAGCAAGCTGTTCCGTTGATCGGATCAGCTGGGACCCTCGTCGTCGTAACCGACGGAGTGCTCCAAGAGGATGGATGTAAGTATTCTGTACATGGTGGTCAAAAACGTGATCCGCTTGTAGTTTTTTCGTTTTTTTGTGTCGTTCGATTTAGGGAGTAGGTATATCATCCCTAATGTTAGCCAGCTTAGAGTCTCTTCGGGGTTTCTGATGATGTTAGAGAAACATTCCGTTAACTGCCGGTGTTATGATGAGAGGCTATTAATCCAGAAGTCTGAGATTTTATCATATCCAGGAAACTTCCATTTATGACCTTTGGATAGAACTTGAGTTCGTTCCTGCCCTGTAACATCGTTCCATCCCTGTTCTTCAATCTTAGCTGTTCTTCCTTCTCCTCTCCCTATCCATTCAGCTTCCTTGTTGAATTCCTTTCTGTCACTCTTTTACAAAATGTCACTACTTCTTTCATATCAGGCGGGTCCTTTACTTCAATCAACCGTTTCCCTAATTCTCTGTAGAATTTCTTAGCATCAATTTTAAATATCTTATTTTGTTCCTCTTTTCATACACGCCGTAAGCGCTAAGACCTTAACCTGCATTTTTTGCTTCACCATCTCTTTTTCTCTCAGTACTTCATTCACGTTTATCAGATTGTATTTTCGCTTTATCTTTCTTGTCATTCTTGTCTTTACATTACTTCTTTTGGAGAGTTTGTCTAAGATCGGTAATCCCCGTCGGAAGCTCTCGATCTCCCTATTTATGCGATCTTTCCACCTTGGGCTTTTTGTGAGCCTTTTTCTTTAACTTGACGCCTATTTTCTTTGTGGCATCCATAGCTGTTGAATACAAAAGATGATTTAATGAGGCTAAATCCGTCTCAGTTTCAAAGAGAAGCTGCTTCAGGACGTAGTTTGAATCGTACAGTGATTTGATTTGGGGCTCTGAAACATTGGTACTCAATCCCTCTTATTCGTTTCTAGATGTTTAGAAATGCGTAGCTCTCTCAGGGCATCATTTTTGCCTCAAGTATTCTCTCTCTATTGGTTTCAGTGAATGCGTCAGCCATTGCAGCTCCAGGTTCATTCCTACTTTCTGTTACTTTACTTTCAATTCGGCCATCTACTACTTCAGGTCCTAATTTGCCTGCATCAACATCATCTTCAGAGATGTCTCTATCAACAGGCTGAATGTTTCCCTGTTCATCATTACCAGTACCTGCAGCTTGCGCTTCAGCTTAATTTATCTGAGACGGTGGTAGCCTTATTTTTATGGCCTCTAATTCTGCCGGTGTTTGACGGTTATTGCGTATGATGTCTGGGCGTACGTCGGCTAATTTGTTTGCATCAATATAACCACGGCTGCCATCATCTCCTCTCGTTTCTCTCCACATATTGAAACACGAATCGGTCTTATTACGTCCTGAACGGTTCAATGCTGCGTAGAATGCTGTTATGACTTACTTATACTCCTCTATCGTCCATCTATTTTTAGTGGTTCTTTTGGAGTTTGTTTTATTAGGTGTTTGTCCTAAGGTGTCAGGTTGATTTCTCGGTTCTGATTTCCTTCAAGTTCCTTTTCAGAGGAGTTTGTTCTAATTTTCAACTTTTCGACCTCAGGTTAGTCCCACCCTGAAGGATGAATCCTTTGGCGACCAGCGTGACGGACGATGCGGTATAATCTGTTCCTAGTCTGCATTTCGCATGAAAAATCCAATTTAACCTTACTGGCAAGGAGTGATTTTCGTCACAACTCAAGGCAGATTTGCTTCATCAAGCTTGGAGGGGTCTGTCTACCCACATTTGGATGGGATGTGCTGCGCTGGTCATCAGTACACTATTTACAACCCTGTCAGGGACTTTTGGAAACTGTCCAAAGGCCCTGGCCTGAATTAACTGTCATCGAAGTCCAGGGTTTCTCCCAAAGCGTTGTCACATTTTAACTCTAATAACCCTCTATAAAAGGACGAGATGGAACCCCCGGCACTGGCGTTGCCCGCTTGGGAGAGACGCACAAGTGCCTCACGACACTCTGCGTGCCAAATTCCCGACTTAAGCCTACGCTTAATCCATGGGTCAAGTTCAGTGAACGAGGTGAACCGTGGAAAGAAATATCTGACGAACGGAGATATGCACACTGTCCAGGTAGAGCCAGAGGTGCCTCAGCCTCAGTGCATGCCTGCGCATTTTCAGCTACGCCATCCCTAGTCCACCCTTCAGCGATTGCTGGCAGCAGAAATGTATCTGTTTTAAAGCTAGTCGGGTGTAGTTTGGCCGCTCTTAGTATTAAGTCGAGACACAACGTAGAAATTACGTCGCTGGTTCAAGTACAATAGAAGTAATTTAAGACTGTAATAAAGGAGAACTATAATATATTGTTTTAAGGATTTCGTTGAAGAGCCAAGTGAAGTCTTAAGTATTTCCAAATTTCGCAGGAACTGTAATAAGGGCCAACAGTTTCGAGGAGTTTTACTGCAAAGTTGTGAATATAACCTAGAGGTAGATTTATCGGAGAGAAAATCTAATTTTTTGTCCGGGGTTTTACTCAATACGGAATCCTTTGTGTGTGACGTTTTTGTTTTTTCATTTATAATTTCATCTTTTTATTGTCGTTCTTTTCTTTTCTACGTTTATTCCTGATATTTCTTGAGTTAGAACTTTCCTCTCTTCAGTTTAAAACTGTTATCTCTCTGTTATCTCATTCTTTCGTTTATCTATCTATCTATCTATTTATTTGTCTGTCTGTCTGTCTCTATCTATATATCTGTCTGTCTGTCTCTATCTATATATCTGTCTGTTTGTCTATCTTTCTGCCTGCCTACCTACCTGTCTATCTATCTATCTATCTATCTATCTATAACATCTGTGCATGAATTATTTCAAAATAATTATAAATGCTCTCTAACTTTTATTTTAAATGCTTCAGGTCTAAATCGCCTTTGTAGAATTAAGGTTTACTATAAACTCTGTTACAATACCTTAGCAATTAAAAGATAAACCAAAAAAAAATATTCAAAGTTTCCTGGAAGACATTCAGGCACCAAATTTGTGAGGTTTTCCTTCCAGGTCTTTTGCTTGTATCTGCGTTTACTTTTTTCTTCTTTCTTTTTTTCTCTTTTTCTTTTCCTGTTATGGTAATACACAACCAAATCTTTATTATTTCGCGGTAAATCATAAAAAGAAATGAAATTCAAAGTATTTTTTTTTTCTTTTAAAAAATAATATTTTTATCCCTTGTAAGAACATTTTACAGGTTAAACTAGTGTCGCTTCTGTCGATGAATTGGAAAGAATGGACGAAGTAAAAGACTTTCTGTATTTAGTAGCGTCTCTTTAGATTCTGAGTTCAAATTCTACTGGAGACAACTTTGCCTTTCATGCGACTTTTTTTAAGCCCACTTTAATAATTCCATTCCACGAGATTATTTCGTTATCAAGATTTTCATTTTCTCCGTCATTATAATATTACATATTTTCCATTATCGCTCAAGTCTGGGGCAATTTTGGGCTCCTGTGTGTTGCAATTGTTTTTGTTTTTTTTGTGTTTTTTTGTCATACTTCACAACTTCTTGTTCGACATCACTCCATCACAGGAGGAAAAACGTCGCACAACCAAAAAACACGTCCATCTCGCTCAAAACCAACACGCCAAATGAATCCTGGGAAACCGGAAGCAAGCTCCTTACCACATAGCCACGCCTGCGCCTAGGTGTCACAGCTTTCTGTCGGAAGCCTGTCATAGACGACGCTAATGTACACAACTTGATTTGTAAGATAAAGAAAACGAAAACATATGAGACTGCATGATGTTCATGCATTTCTTCAAATAAATTTGTTGCATAAAATATAAAACTCCAAGGTGAAAATAATTCTAGGATCAACTAATTCTGGCCTGTTAATTAATATTTACTCTTCGCCACAAGCAATGATATTTATTAAGAAAGATAATTAACCAACACTTATTAGGCTTACAAATCTGTGTGATTGAAAACTTGAGAAGACGAATAAATCTATAAGTAAATAGTCTTCAAAAAGCAGCATCGGCGTTAGAAAAATTTGTGTAATTAACGAAACCATATCGTCTGCGACACAGAACAAACAGTTGTTGTTGTTGTTGTTGTTGCTTAGCCTCGCATTCGTTCTGTTTAAGTTGAACGAAGATCAAAGCTGCGTCTGCAACCATAACCATCTTGGCTTTTCATACGCACATACACACACACACATATATATATATACATACACACATGCACACACAAAAATACACACACAAAAAATCACAAACACACACATATATGTATGCATATATATATACATACACACATATGTATATGTGTGTGCGTGTGTATACAATATTTTATATAACGACACACGTGCTTTTCTCCAGACTCGCTGCTCCTTCCTCCTCTGCCTCTTCTCTGGACCTTTTTCCTCTTTCCGACAAAGAGCCATGCTCGAAACATCGTTTCCCATCTAAAACTTTCCCTGGGCGTCAATCTAATACATTCACTGTATATGTCTAATTGACTTTTGTTCTTTTTATTATTTATAATCTGCATGCACATACATACACATATATAGACAAAACACACACACATACAAACATACATACATATATACATACATATATATGGCTGTGTGGTAAGAGGCTTGCTTCTCAACCACATGATTCCGGGTTCAGTCCCACTTCAAAGCGCCTTGGACAAGAAACCTTTCATATATATATATATATATATATATATATATATAATAGAGAATGGGACAAAAACGCAAAACATCTAGACAGTTAGGTGATACAAGAAAGGGATAAAACATACAGATAGATGATACTAAGAAAATACGGACAGGTCATTTGGAGTTTTCTCTCTTCAGTCAAGATCCAGATTATCGTTGCAATTTCGGCTGGTTATTCTCGATATTGCTCCAAACTGGCCAGCCTCAAGGAAAAAGTAAGCTCAGAGCATTAGATTCCTTGGAAGAAAGCAGTGAATGTATACAAAAATAAGGACGGAAAAAAAAGCAACAGTGTTACACAAATACAGTAGGAATAATAACGGGACATAACAACAGACGTCTTTCGACTAATGACGAATAAAATTAAGCTGGCGTGTACACTTTGTCTCTTATATGTAAGTACACATTTTTCTAAATCTTGTATGACTCTATTTCGGTCTATCAGCCCCTTCACCTTTATTCGTTCATTCCACCGTTCATTCTTGCGTTCCCCCTCGCTCACATTTTCTTGCCTTCTCTTCTCCCTCCACTTTTCACTTCACTGTGTCCCTGCCATTTTTCTCGCCCCTCCCTAATTCTTTTGTCCCTTTGCCTCTACCTCTCTCTCTCTTCTCTTCCCGCATGACCGGTATTCGGCCAAGCCTGACCTTTCTTTTTGGGGGGGCCGTTGTGCGTGCAACATCGTTATTTCCCCTTGTGCCTGTGAAATCTTGTATCCCGGCTGTAAGGCCTTATTTCCATATATGCCAGCTTGATTTTATTTGTCTTTAGTCAAAAGACATCTGTCGTTTTGTCCCGTTATTATTCCTACTGTATTTGTGTAACACTGTTCGGTTTTTTTTTCCGTCCTTGTTTTTGTATACATTCGCTGCTTTCTTCCAAGGAATCTAATGCTCTTAGCTTAGTTTTTCCTTGGGGCTGGCCAGATTGGAGCAATCTCGAGAATAACCAGCCGAAATTGCAAAGATAATCTGGATCTTGACTGAAGAGAGAAAACTCCAAATGACCTGTCCGTGTTTTCTTTGTATCGTCTATCTGTATGTTTTGTCCCTTTCTTGTATCACCTAACTGTCTGGATGTTTTGCGTTCTTGTCCCATTCTGTATTATATATATATATATAGTAGTTGTGGTGGTGGTGGTGGTGGTAGTGGTGGTGGTGGTGGTGGTGGTAGTAGTAGTAGTGGTGGTGTTGGTGGCAGTGGTGGTGATGGTGGTGTGGTGGTGGTAATAGTAGTAGTGGTGGTGGTGGTAGTAGTAGTAGTCGTAGTGGTGGTGGTGGTAGTAATAGTAGTCGTAGTGGTGGTGGTGGTAGTAGTAGTAGTCGTGGTGATGGCGGTGGTGGTAGTGGTAGTAGTCGTGGTGGTGGCGGCGGTGGTGGTACTAGTAGTAGTAGTAGTAGTAGTAGTAGTATGGGGACAACTACTACTGTTGTAACAACACGTCACCGCATCCATCATTTGTTGGTGATTCCCTGCCCCTGGCGGCACTAGCATAGCTAGAGTGTGTTCCGCTCGGAGATGGCCCTTCCGTTTGCCACCCCCGGACCCCACAAAAAATTAAATTACATATTGCATACAGCAAACTCAAAAGTGCCACCCCTTTAAACGTGCCGCCCCTACGCCACCCCAACTAGGTACGCTAGTGCCTGGCGGGTGACAATTTTGTGGAACTCAGGCGACAGTCCTCCAATCCATGGCTCTGTTTGGGTTGTTGTTACTGGTGAGGGTTTTACAAAAAAGAATTGCAAATCCTATCTCGGCCCCTTTTACGACACGCAGAAGAAACTAAGCCAACTTTAATTGAGCTAACTTTCTGATTAAAAGCAACCCTACCTTTATCCGTGACCATCCAACCTTTTTAGGGGTTAAGCAGAATTGCATTATCTGTGTCTTTTCTTTATATAATCCTTTAGTATTTAAACCGGCCAAATCCGGTCAAAATATTTTGTTCAAACTGGCCATATCCGGCTTCTCGTACCTTTCCTACAATGTTATCTTTCATCCTTTACTTGTTTCAATCATAAGACTGTGACCATGCTGGGGCACCGCCTTGAGAAAATTTGTTGTCGAATGAATCAACCCCAGTACTTATTGTCTTTTGGTAAATCCTGGTATTTATTCTATCTGACTTTTAGCCGAACCGCTAAGCTATGAGAACGTAAACATCCCAACACCGGTTGTCAAGCAGAGATGGAATGCACACACACATATCTATCCCAGCCTTTCATCTTCTCCTATAGAAACTTGTTTTCTGTCTCTGTTTCTTTCTCTTGTCTCTCTGTCTTTTTCTCATTTCGTGTTTCTTCCGCTCATTCCGTAAAAACTTCAGAAATTGAAAGAAACGAAAGCGAAAAGGACAGAGAGAGCAGAAAGTGAAGGAGATGAGACAGTGAAAGATGTATGTACG
>NC_068982.1:188027015-188028078 GCF_001194135.2 Octopus bimaculoides | reverse complement strand
GGGCTCAAGATGCCACGCAGTGGGACTGAACCCGGAACCACATGGCTGGAAAGCAAAATTCTTACCACTCAGCCACGCCTGCGCCAACGTTACGCTAAAAATAAACAACCACTCAATTGAAATCTCAAGACTATGAGATAAAGAATGATTAATTCGAAACAATGTGAATAAATAAGCATCACGTTTGACAGAGTAATGTGAATGCTAAACGGTTAAGATATCAAAGTATAATTCGAGGACGACATGGCTGCTATTTCTAGCAAGACGAACGACCACGCCTGCAGCTAATAATAACACTGTGTTCTTTTTTTTTTTTTTTGTCTTCTTAGTCAATTAAACAAAACTTTACAATATTATATATAAAATGTTTGTATACGCAGTAATATTGCTCGTAGGAGTTCAAATCGCGTCTGAATCCACTTCGCATCTTCTATCTTCCAAGATTAATATCATAACTACTAATCACGAATTATAATCTTTTTCTACTCTAGGCACAAGGCTCTAAATTCTGAGGAGGGGGCCACTCGATTAGATCGACCCCAGTATGCATCTGGTACTTAATTTATCGACTCCGAAAGGGTGAAAGGCAAAGTTGACCTCACCGGGCGAAATGCTTAGCTGCATTTCGTCTGTTTTTATGTTCTCCATTTAAATTTCGTCGAGGCCGACTTCACCTTTCGGGGTCGATAAATTAAGTACCAGTTGCATACACGAGTCGCTCTAATCGACTTACCCCCCTCCTCAAAAATTTCGGACCTTGTGCCGAGAGTAGAAAGGAATATATACACATTGTAAGACGGCGAGCTGTCAGAATCTTTAGCACACCGGACAAAATGCTTAGCGGCATTTCGTATGTTTTTACGTTCTGAGTTCAAACTCCACCGAGGTCGACTTTACCTTTCATCCTTGTGGGGTCGATGAAACAAGTACCAGCTGAGCATTGGGTCGATGTAATCGACTTAAACTCTCATCTGAAGTTGCAAGCTCCGTGACAAAGTTTTAAACCAATATCTTAGACATGAAAAGTCCCTACGATGATTTCTTTCAGTAGCGGCACAACTTC
>NC_068982.1:188021312-188026393 GCF_001194135.2 Octopus bimaculoides | reverse complement strand
GTTGTATCGCACGTGTTAATGATTCTGCCAGCTCGTCGTCTTACAACTTTGCCAGCAATTGAGTTAAAATAATTTTATTTGGTATTCAATAGTAAAAATGAAATAAAGTAATTTATTTTTAAAATAATAAAAGTTAAATAAAATAACGGAACTTCTACGATTTGAACCAAGAACCGCTCATTTGCCAGTTATTATACTTGAATGCCATATTACATGAAACAAAATAGTTTGGATGAAGAAAATTGGATGTAAAAAATATAGTTAATTTTGAATAACCAATGACAATGTTTTAAATCATACCATGTGGTCACAAAATATAAGAAGCAGCAGTGACGTTCGGGACGTTTCGGCCAAAATCGAAACCAAACGGTATATTGGGGAAGTTTGACTGCAAAGGCCGACAGCTTTTAGGTATTAAACTAGTTTACAATTAGACTCATGTTGAAAGTTAAGAACATGGATTTTATTAATCAACTATATTGCTCCCAAAAGAAACGCCATCATTTTTCTGTGTTTAAAATAATTTCGTGTGGTTGTATGATCTGCCAGCAGTGTTTAGATAATTCTACCCCAACTAATGACTCTCCATTCTCGTGTCCGCACTGTAAGAGGTATGCTTATGTTAACAACGATGATACCTGGCTAACCTGGGTGCCAGCAAGCAAACTGGGAAACCAAGTTTCAAGGAAACCATTTCATATTGTTAATCAGGCGTTTCTGAGGGGCCAGGGTCAACCCTGCGTCTACCTTCCGGATATGAGATCAATAAAAACAGATGAGATCACTGAAGCCTTCAGCCTTGTGTCTTTGAATCCAATTAATCAAACCCAGCATTGTAGAGATCTTTGCAGAAACTTTTTCCCCAGTGCTGTACTTAACACTGATCCTGGAATTTACCCTTGGAGCGTTAAATCTAAAGGCTGTCGATGGGAGCGTCGAAACATCTTAACTAGTGATAGCGACAGAGACTGCGCTTTCTCTGATCTCACTGTCAGCGCTGACGGCAGCGTTATTGCAACCGATGTGTCGAATTGTAAAATCAAGAAGTTTACTCCTTACGGCCAGTTGTGTGGTTTTGTGAATCTGGCTTACTATCCGGCCCGCATCGACATCTATTCAAACGTCGAGGTTATTACAACTATTCAGAACTGCTGTAAGTTATTAATTATACGACATGTCGGCGTTATGAAAATCGAGAAGGCTATTAAAACTTCAAAGTGTTACACTGCAATAGCTTGTCTGCGAGACCTTAATCAACTTATTTGTTCGACAATGTATTGGAAACCTAGTCTGGATATTATTGATATTAAGGGAAACATACTGAGAACTTTCACAAGTGACAATTTTTCCTGTGGTCTACAATGGCCCGATTACCTGGCAATGACTAACATGTGGAATGTTCTGATATCTGATATGGGACAAAACCAATTAATATCACTTGATATCACATCTGGAGAAATTAAGTTCGTTTATAAAAGAAACGAACACGGTGGTAAATGTGCCCTGACCGGAGTAACAGTTGATCAATATGGACGGATATATGTTGCTGACCGTTTGAATTGCGAAATAATTCGTTTGTCTCCAAATGGTCAACTGGAAAAGACGTTCCTAACTGAAGTCGATGGAATATTACGTCCACAAGGAATAACCATTTCGGAACCAGGTAATCTCGTGGTAGCTGAGAACTCGGTACAATCAGCTATCAAGTTCTATTCGTTGTACTAAACGATTTTGCAAAAAAAAAAAAAAAAAAGATATTTTTAAGACTTTATAAAACAGTTTTCCTTTTATTTAAAGACTCAGAAGTTTTAACTTGTTAATTTATAAATTTAAACTTTTTAAATTTTTTTTTGTGGGTGTGTATGTTAGAATAATATCCGTCTGGAATTATATATGCAAGCAAAGCATATTAAAGCCAAGCGTTTTGGGTATTGTTTTCTTTTTCTGATTCGTTAACTTTTTGTTGTTTTGAGTATTTTCTTCAGCATTGAAATTAATCTATTCCCTCCCCCGCCTCTTTAATGTCAGACAAAATTAAAAAATAAAGCTTGAATTTTGATTTTGGACAAAAGCCAATTTAACTTATTTTAGAACATTTTGCTACAATATATAAATTGCAAACTTACCATATTTGCCCAGACATTTTCGTTAATTAAACAAAGCTCAGTAAAGAATCTCTGGTATTTTACAGAATCTAGATGATTCCTTTTAAAATAAATCTTCAAAGTTCGAAATATTTCTAATATTTGACAACTCACCCCCGATTATTTTATAATAAAATCATTAAATTCATTAGATTGGTCAAAATAAAATTAAATAAATTGAAACTCTATAAAAAATATCGTGTTCTTTGCCTCCCCTAATACATTAACGTGTATAGATAATTTCAGTTATTGTTGAAGCTTTAAGTCTCCGTTCAAAACCATTTATGAATACATCGTTAATTAAATATTTCTCATCACTAAACGAAATATAAGGTTATGTTCAATATTAAGCTGTATTTCTACCAATAAAAGAATATAGTATTTCTATTTGATATTTTAAACCAGACTTATTTTGGAGTTTATCAAACTTCAAGTTTATCAAACTTCAAGTTTATCCAACTCTGTTATCGCATGTGTATATTGGGTTTTATGCATCACTCAGTTTAATAGTTTTTCACTTAAATACATCGTTGTTGCTATAAACGGTTATGCATTATCGACCATCTTCTAAAACTAGACGTTATTCGCTGGAAATGGTAAGATTTTGTTGAAATGGAATATATCAAATATTGATAATTATTGCTTACGCTTATTTTCTTGGCACAATTCCACTTGGGACAATGCGAAACGTTAAATGCCATTTCGTTTGGGATTTTAATATTTAAGTCCTGAAAATTCATCAGTCTTTACATTCTTCTTTAAAAAAACACAAGGTTGATCTTAATTTAAAAAATTGATAATTTTTAATTAGATTACATTGTAATTAAGCCTGCTTTAAAATTATTTTTTCCGAATTTGCATCGCGACAAAAGGATTTGCTGTTTTCAATTTTTTAAAATTTCATTTCACCAAACTTGCTACTTCCTCGGGCGGATTTATTTAATGTCAAAAATTCTATTTATCTTTTAATCATAAATTTCATAGTTATTGATTAAGGCAACAGAATACTTCTTTAATTTATCTTCCATAAATTAATTTCCAAGGGTCCAGAGACCGATCTACAAAGGGCTGACGTGATAGATGTTAGTTCATATCCACTGTACAGCACCACTTAGTACCTATGGCCAACACGAAAATCTCAACTTCTTTATCATTTTCGTTGTCTGTAGGAACCACATGTTGGCAAGTTCACTACTGGAAACAGCAGTAGCACTTAGAAGAAAATCAGTTATGAGATCAATTCATGAGACTCGCGAGCAAGTATGATCCGACAACTGGTACTATGCTTTTACTAATTGTTGTGGGTCATTATAGAGTGTTGCGGCCCGACATAGAGCCTCTCTCGGCCCTCTCACATTTGACCCAGCAGATAATCAAGGAAGTAAGCGACAGCTAGGGTGTGAGAGAGATCAGGGGTGTTTTTATTTTCAGCTGAGTAAACTGGGGTAACGTGAAAAGGTGATGTACCTTTTCTGAAAGAAAACGCATCGCCTGGTTCAGGAATCGAACCGATGACCTTACGGCCATGAACCAAACACTCCTAGCTACCAGGCCATGCGCCTTCAACTGCATCAAATAGGTGATGTGCTCAATTACACAAACGTATAGCTGCGGATTCTATGGTCTCCGTTATCACATGGGAGCAGAGCAGAGCATCGCTCCAAAGTATAGGAAATCAACGGTAAGTCTTGGTTTTTGTAATTTCATTCACTTTTGATGGTGGCAGAAATAACTGTTGCAGAGTTTTTTTTTATTTTATCTTTTGTTTTAGTCATTAGGCTGCGGCCATGTTGGGGCACCGTCTTGAAGAGTTTTTAGTCGAATGAATCGACCCCAGGATTTTTTATTTTTCTTAAGCCAGGTACTTATTTTGTCGATCTTTTGTGTTGAACGGCCAGGTTACGGGGACAAACCTAAACACACGCACATACGATGGGCTTCTTTCAGTTTCCGCCTCCCAAGTCCACCCACAAGGCTATTACCGATCTAGGGCTTTAGTAGAAGACACTCGCTCAAGGTGCCACGCAGTGGGACTGAACCCAGAACCATGTGGTTTGGAAGCAAACTTTTTACCAGTCATGCCTACGCCTGAAGGTTCGTATGTATACTTTTATTTTTTATTTGTTTCAGCCATTTGACAACAGCCATGCTGGAGCACCGCCTTTAGTCGAGCAAATCGACCAGGTTTTTTTTGCCGAACCGCTAAGTTACGGGGGGACGTAAACACCAGCATCAGTTGTCAAGCGATGTAAAGGGGGGAGGACAAACATAGACATACAAACACACACACACACACACACACAAATACATAAATATATATATATATATATATATCCGTCTACCAAAACCACTCACAAGACTTTGGTCGGCCTGAGGTAATAGAAGACATTTGCCCAAGCTGTTACGCATTGGGACTGAACCCGGAACCATGTGGTTGGGAAGCAAGCTACTTACCACACAGCCAATCCTGCTCATATAGCTACTTATCTATATATAAGATCTTAAATCTCATTGGTGTGTCCCTCCTGGTGTGTAATTGTCGCAGTCAGTTTTTGTTAAAGGTCCAACACGGAAACTATTTTGTTGAGTAAATAAATCGTTTGTTAATTGTTCATAGGTATTGTTAATTACTTCTACACGCAGCCTAAGAAATACATTTTTATTCATCTGCAGCTACCACAACAACATAATCGACGGCATTGGTAGATGTTAGATTGGGATGCAAGCTGCATCAACCATACAGAATCCGAACAGATACTACAAGACATCTTTCTAGATACTCTAACAACTCCGCCATATCACCGCCCTGCCCTCAGGGCCTTTTTTTTAAGAGATCCCGAAATGGTAAAAGACAACGTTGACCGGCGGAGGTAAAGAATACGTACACCACCCGTTTTCGGCGTAACAAATCCCCTAACCCTAAACAGCATGTTTAGG
>NC_068982.1:188019490-188020685 GCF_001194135.2 Octopus bimaculoides | reverse complement strand
TATATATATATATATATATATATATATATTTATGAGAGAGAGAGGGAGATGTGTATATATGGCGTGTGTGTATTAACGTGTGTGCGCGCACGCGCGAGAATACTCACAAAGAGACCCAATTATAACAGCGATAATCGATCTCTAAAGAAATTGCGTTGGGTGACCTCAGTTAGCCTTGCAGTTAACGAACTTTCATTGCAATCTCATTCATAAATATCTTCTGTCCCCCGTAATCCATGATAAACTAGATACTTTTACAAATCTTCCCCCCCCCCCATCTCTCTCGGGTTAAAATAGCGGCGGCAAGTCTCCTGAAAGTCATCAACGTTGCATTGATGACCTCCAAGGTATTCAGACAGTTTTAATCTACAGAGTAATTAACGTTTGAAAAACTTTCTGTTAATCCTTCTTTATTTGACATATAAGTATCCCAATTTAATATTTTCACCTTCCATTTTGTCGTCGTTCATTAAGTTTTAAATTAGAGAAATAAATGTTGATTCCAATAGACGACGCCGACGAGTGACAGTTAGATTTTAAGTTTCAGCTTGTTCCGCCTGAAGACAAATTAATCGACGTTGTTATTCTGTCTTCTATGATAGATCATTAATGCGGATTCTTGGAATTAATTGAATAACGACCGTATCATCCCAAACATTCACTTTAATAAGCAGAAACCAACTGACGAATAACATTATTATCATTATTATTATTATTATTACGGTGTTTTTGTGATAGAAACAAAACAAGCTCTCAAGTGAATTTGTTTTGTTCTGTAATTTTCTTTTCATAGCTTCTGGAAACTTTGCTGAATTGACATAGAATTTCCTCCTTACTACGGAGCTCTAATTCTAATAAATAGAAATTCTATAGACTAATGTTCGTCCCATTTCTAACTGGATGGAAGAACACAACATAGAAAAGAAAAACCCTTAGATACCAATGTTCCTTATAAGTTCGGTTCATTAAACTCATCTAAAGGTTTCCATTTTTGTTGTGATGCCAGAGGAAACGAATGGAAATTCAGAGAAAACTTAATGGGACATTTGTTATAAACAACACCACGCTGATGCTCATTCTTGTGGTAAACATTTCCAGTGAATTGGATTCGGTCAGTGGAGGTTGCGTGTATTTGTTGACGATGCAGTGCATTCGGTACAAAAGTACTAAGAACACTGTTGGATAACAATATGGG
>NC_068982.1:188016368-188018830 GCF_001194135.2 Octopus bimaculoides | reverse complement strand
ACACACACACACACACACACACATATACGATGGGCTTCTTTCAGTTTCCGTCAACCAAATTCACTCACAAGGCTTTGGTCGGCCCGAGACTATAGTAGAAGACACTTGCCCAAGGTGCCACGCAGTGGGACTGAACCCGGAACCATGTAGTTGGGAAGCAAGCTTCTTACCACACAGCCACGCCTATATATATTTATTGTCTTTTAAAACCCAGTGCTTATTCATTCGGTCTCATTTGCTGATTCTGCTATAGTACGGGGATGTAAACAAACTATCACCGATTGTCAAGCGGTGGTGGGAGGACACACGCACACTGCATTTATATATTTACGACAGGATTCCACACAGTTTCCGTCTGCCAAATTAACTCAGAAGACGTTGGTCGGCCCGGGGTTTTAATAGAAGCTACCCACTGCACAATGGGATTGAACCTGAAACCTAAAATAAATATATGCAAATTATAAAAAGTATATATATATAGTACCGTACTGTTTCTACTTCGCAGATTTTCACCAATCGTGGGTGGGTTTGGAACGTAACACCCGTAATAGTCGAGGGATTACTGTATATAAAAGTTTTGAAATTTTTTGAGTTTTAAAAGTTTAAGGATGTGTAAAAGATTTGGATAACGAAGTAGGTATAAATGTAGATAGGTAGACAGATTGGGACAGACAAATAAATGGATCGCTAGGTAGACAGATGGATAGACAGACAAATAAATGGATCGATAGATAGAGTTGATGGGTGGGTTGATTGATAGAAAGGTGGATACATAGTAAACCATTCACTTGGTGTGTGAGTGAGCCTCGTTTGGGGGGGGGAGCCTCGTTCTGGGGTGTTGAGGCTAATTTTTAAGCGCTTTCGAACTGCTTTATTGTCCTATCTTATCCTACTTTGCTTTATTTTCTTTTACTAAAGTATATTTGGTGCGACTTTATACAATATTTCTCACACAGTACGACAGGGTTTTGAATTCAGAATGTAAACGGAAGTATTTTTCCAGAGACCTTAACTACATCTAAATATTTCTAAAAGTTGGAAAGTTATGGAGTGATATGTATTACATTTTACGGCTGAAATTTCAGAGCACCATATGCTGATTTTAAATTTAGAAGAGAGAAAGCAAACACTGCGATATATTTGATCTGTTGTTTCACCATTGTGGACAATTCATTGTTGCTGAAACTCAAATGATTCTGATATTCATTCAAAATTCGTCTACCCTAACACAAACATCTTACTTGCAACTGCAGCTGTCGCTTTCTCTACATTTAATTCCAGAATGTTGAAATGTCTGAACCAAACTTGCATAAATAACAAGCATATTTTGACTTGTTTCAATATATCTTAGTTATTCCTGCACAAATAGTTGGAAGTGCGCATAAACTCAAGGAAGAAGAAAATTGCAAGTTGTAAAAATAATGCCGTACCCAGAGGAAAGCCACCTCTGGGCCGGCTTTACCAACAGCTGTAGTAAGTCCTGCGGCACCTACCGCCGGGCATATCACGTAGTCGGTTCGATTTCATCGATTAATGCGTTCCCCAAGATTTGTCGGCTCTATTAGAATTCATTAATATAATCTTTAAGGCGACGAGATACCAGAATCGTATGCACGCCAGGCATTTCGTCCGTCTCTGCGTTTTGAGGTCAATTTTGCGTTTAATCAAACGATTGAAGGCAAAATTGACCTCGGTCCATAAAATAAGTACCAGTTGAACACTGGAATCATTATAATCGACTTACCCCCTCCTCCCTCTGAAATTTCGGGCCTTGAGCCAGAATTTGAAACTTATTATTATTATTAAGGCGGCGAGCTGGCATAATCGTTAGCACGCTGGACGAAAAGCTTAGTGGTATTTCGCCCAACGCTACGTTCAGAGTTCAAATTCCGCCAAGGTCGACTTTGCCTTTCATCCATTCAGGATCGATAAATTAAGTACCAGTGAAACACTCAGGTCGATGTAATTAACTATCCGCTTCCCCCTCCCCTAAATTTCCGCCGAGGTCGACTTTGCCTTTCGGGGTTGATAAATTAAGTACCAGTTGTGTATTGAGGCAGATCTAATCGACTGGCCTCCTTCCCACAAATTTCAGGCTTCGTGCCTATAATAGTATTATTATTATTATTATTATTGATTATAATGTTAACAATATTGCTAGTTCTGTCAATTTTGTCTCTGAATTTTCCCGTGACACGGACACAGGAGATTTGCCAGTCACCTCAATAACCGCAGCAGTAACACGTGATACGCTGATAGGATAAAACACGTGACCGGAAATAATATAATTTTTCTCATTTATTAACGGAACTATTCCAGTGTGATTTAGATTGCCAAACAAAATTAACTGTTGCTAATGACTGACAAAAAAAAAATGTTATCCGTCGCATCCGCCTTGTATCATCTGTTTTTGTTACGTGGCATAAAACACGTAATGAAACAATCCACAACGAGTTTGAGAG
>NC_068982.1:188014573-188015930 GCF_001194135.2 Octopus bimaculoides | reverse complement strand
AAAGACTTGTGAGTGGATTTGGTAGACAGAAACTGAAAGAAGCCTGTCTTATATATATATATATATATATATATATATATGTCTGTGTTTGTTCCCCAACTAACGCTTGACAATCGATGCTAGTGTGTCTCCGTTCCCGTAACCTAGCGGTTCGGCAAAAGAGACCGATAGAATAAGTACAACGCTTACAAAGAATACGTCCTGGGGTCGATTTGTTCGACTAAAGGAGGTGCTCCAGCATGGCCGCAGTCAAATGACTGAAACAAAAGAATATACATATATATTCGAGGGAGGTCAAAAATTATCCGCACTTTCGCCATAACATATACTAATGTCACACTACCTTCTGCGCATGCGTGCTTATAGCTGGTACTATTGTGGTCACGTGATCGAAGTTTGAGCCTGGTTGCACCATTTTTCTTTCTGACTTTGCAGTGTAAGCATTGCCACTCCACTACCAACGTGCACCAACGAACAACGAAGAGCAGTGATCCGATTTCTCTGGTGGGAAGGTGTGTCAGGTGCTGAAATTAATCGGAGGCTTTTAACACAATACGGGGACAGTGCAGTAACGCGTAGAAGTGTGCATGAGGGGATCGAGAAGTCAAAAAGTGGCCGGGCGAGCGTTACGCACGAAGGGGAAGCAGGACGCCCGTAATCCTCCACCATTGACGAGAAGATCCAACAAGCTGGGGAGATGGTAATGGTGAACCGGTTCAGCATTACCATCTCCTGGATCACTGCTCTTTGTTCTTTGGTGCAAATTGCTAGTGAAGCAGCCATGCTTACACTGTAAAGCCAGAAAGATCAGGCTCAAACTTCGATCACGTGACTACAATAGCACCAACTATAAGCACGCATGCGCAAAAGGCAGTATAATAATAGATGTTATGGCGAAAGTGCGGATAATTTTTGACTTCGCTTCGAGTATGTGTGTGCGTTTATGTATGTATATATATATTAGACGCAGGCATGGCTGTGTGGTAAGAAGCTTGCTTACCAACCACATGGTCCCGGGTTCAGTCCCACTGCAGTGACACCTTGGGAAAGTGTCTTTTACTAAAGGCTCGGTCCGACCAAAGCCTTGTGAGTGGATTTGGTAGATGGAAACTGAAAGAAGCCCATCACACACATGTATATATATATGTGTGTGTGTGTGTGTGTGTGTGTCTTTGTCCCCCACCATCGCTTGACAACCGATGTTGGTGTGTTTGTGTCCCCGTAAATATAGCGGTTCGGCAAAAGAGACCGATAGAATAAGTACTAGGCTTACAAAGAATAAGTCCTGAGGTCGATTTGTTCGACTAAAAAGGTGTTACTCCAGCATGGCCGCAGTCAAATGACTGAAAAAGTAAAA
>NC_068982.1:188010774-188014370 GCF_001194135.2 Octopus bimaculoides | reverse complement strand
TATATATATATATATATATATATATATATATATATACAATAGTGGTACAACAAGGCACCAATGTTTACTGGAAATAGTAGTCGATAATTTTACGACGCTATAGTAAAGGTTCTCTGTATATATTTTGGCAAAGATGCGTGCGGGCAGCGAACATAAAAATTTCGTCTTACCTTTAGGAAGAACATTAGATAAATGGACAACCCAGAATTGGATAATCCAGTACCTAGGTTTCGGACTCTTCAAATACATTTCTTATCGTAAATTTAATTAGTCCTCAGCTAGATTTACCTGGACAATATTTCAAATGTTGCCCCATCAGTGCTAGTATACTCACCTGAACGCTTAGCCGTTAACAGAACCGAGAACAGCGAAAACGTTTTCAATGAAAAAATTAAATATTGCAAGATAAATGTTTTACTTCCCAGTCAAATAAAGCACCGTAAAGGTAGAAGTATAAATATAGAATAGTGGTACAACAAGGCACACATACATACGCATGCGCGTGTCTGTGTTTGTCCCAACCACCGTTTGACAACTGTTGTTGGTGTGTTTACATTCCCATATCTTAAGAGTTTCGGCGAAAGTGAACGGCATTAAAACCAGGCTTTAAAAACCCAAAAATAAAGAGCTGGGTGAATTCATTCGATTACAGTTCTTGAAGGTGGTGCCCTACCGTGGCCGCAGTGTAATGGCTAAAACGAGTAAAAGGTAATAAAATCTTCAAAAGCAACATAGAGAGCCAGTTTTACTGTATTTTTTCGTAGGTAAGTTGCACTATTTTAGATTTGATTTTTACTGAGAAAAGAACAAAGAAAACTGACGCCTGGGGCAAAGTTGAGGTCAAGTTTTGAATATGAAGTGCGGAAAACAATTTGTACTACGACCAACCCTTTGAAACCGCCATACCGGTTTTTCTAGGCTGCTAACTATTTAACTATTTAATGGAAGCCTAAACTTACTTCGCAGTTTAGGCTTCCATTCACAGCCGAACAGAGCCAGACAACAAAATCCAAGTGCTGCATATAAGGACCAACCCAAAATGTCAAAAACAGTTTACTGATGTAATTATTGTAAAGCTTCTTTGTACGTCGGGGTACCACAGGCAAAACTGGTACGCTAAAGTCCAGTTTTGGAGATAGAAGTGAGAAAATAAAATAAACAACATGAAAGAGGTATTTTATTGATTTATCATAAATAACAACAAAATCTAACGCATGAATAAAAATAAATCATAAATGAATTTCTTGCAAATTTTCGCTAGGAGCTCAAAGTGGAGGTCATGTCAGGTTGGGCTCATAGGGTTCAAAGGGTTAAGGTCAAAATTAGGTGTGCGAATTATATACGAGTAAATACCGTAGATTTTGGAGAATGAAGTTTGCTACACTTTTTTCGATCATTGAGTAAAATTGATTCATCATCAATACCTCTTTCACAATAACGACCTTCATTACACACCATTATTCTCCCTCCTAGGGCGGCGAGCTGGCAGAATCGTTAGCACGCTGGACAAAATGCTTAACGGTAGTTCGTCCACCTTTACGTTCTGAGTTCAAATTCCGCCCAGGTCGAATTTGCCGTTCATCCTTTCGGGGACGATAAAATAAGTAGCAGTTAAAGACTAGGGTCGATGTAATCGACAAATCTCATCTCCTCCCGCCACAATTGCTGCCCTTGTGACAACATTTGAAGCCATTATTATTATTATTATTATTATTATTATTTATTATTATTATTCCATGGTCGACTTTGCCTTTCATCCTTTCGGGGTCAATAAATTAAGTACCAGCTGAACACTGGAGTCGATTACATCGACTCATCCTCACCCACCCACTCCAAGCTATCCTTGTGGCAAAAAAAATTTGAAATAATTATTCTCTCTCTCTCTCTTTCAATTTGTTGTCCCACTACCGCTCCAAAACCGGTGTTGTTTTATTTACGTCCTCGTAACAGTGGTTCAGCAAAAAGACGTTAGAATAAGTACCTAAACTAAACTGGTTCTCCGTCGCTTATGACGAAGAGTGTCCCTGATGATCCGATCAACGGACCAGCCTATTCGTGAAATTAACGTGAAAGTGGTTGAGCACTCCCCAGACACACGTACCCAGGGAGATTCAATGTGACAAGGCTAGCCTTTTGAATTACAGGTACAACTCATTTTTGCCAGCTGAGTGGATTCGAGCAACATGAAATGAAGTGTCTTGTTCAAGGTTACAACGCGTCGTCAGGAATTGATCTCACAGGAATAGAAACAAAGCAAAGCGCTTGTCAAATGATGAGAGACAGCACATAATAGAAATGTTAAAAACCAAGCGATACCAGTGCTCGTGTTTTCCGTGTTGAGGTTTAGCCCACCTCTGACCTTGTATTGAAATCTTCTACGTTCCCCGTGCCAGTTATTACCCATTAAAATGTTATATGTGGTTCGGCAGGGATTTTACCCGGTTAACCCTTTCGACATACTCCTACATACTGGACCGTTTGGAATCGCAGTCAAACTTTATATATATACATTAATACTGTACCCTTAAGAAGCACAGATTCAGTTTCATTTCTATCGCTAACGGCACTTGCATAACATTTTCCTTATCTGTCGAAGCAGAAGAAAACTTCAAAGCCGTTTCCCATTTTCATTATGATTTCGTAGACAAATGGCATTGCAAAATCTGCAGAAAATTGATTTAATATCAAAAGTGAAAACTGTATACTAAGATTATTAATCAAATAATATGAAATAATATTTTTATATCAGATCCTCTTTTCCTTGATCGCATGTAAAATAGACTGATGCAGGCAGAATGGAGTAATCCCGGTCTGTTATTGCGTGCCGTGTACACGCATGTCATCATAACTGGATAATTATAATATATCAGTGATATATGTTGATGTGTGTATATATACATATATGTGTATGTGTATATATATATACAAATATATATATGTAGATGTGTGTATGTGTATATATATATATATAAACAAGCTTCTTACCACACAGCCACCCCTGCGCCTATGTCGGATAAATTCGTATTTTTTTTGTTGTCTTTTTTCCTACTTGGCGTTCCTTCTTTTGTCTTTTACTTGTTTCAGTCATGAGACTGCGGCCATGCTGGGGCACCACCTCGAACGAATCGACCCCAGGTACTTATTCTATCGGTCTCTTTGTCGAACCGCTAAGTTACAGGGACGTAAACGCACCAACACCGGTTGTCCAGTGAACGTAGGGGACAAACACAGACGCCAAAGACACACACAAATAGATACATATGCGACAGGCTTCTTTCAGTTTCCATCTACTAAATCCACTCACAAGGCTTTGGTGCTACGCAGTGAGACTGAACCCGGAACCATGTGGTTGGGAAGGAAGCTTTTTACCACAGCCACGCCTGCGTCAGATAATTCGCCATTTTTTTTCCTATTTAGCATTCCATCTTCATATGTCTGAAAAGAAATAAAATTCTTATTCAAATTTCAAAATCGATGAACAAAAGTTGCAGAAGAAAAATAGAATAGAGGTAAAAAAGAAAAGATATCGATAAAACATTACGATAAAAATATTTTTCGTGTTAATTCAAATAACACCGGAAAAGTTAAAAATATAT
>NC_068982.1:188009634-188010643 GCF_001194135.2 Octopus bimaculoides | reverse complement strand
TTAACTGGTACTTAATTTATCGACCCCGAAAAGATGAAAGGCAAAGTCGACCTCGGCGAACTTTGAACTCAGAACGTAAAGAGAGACGAAATATTTTTTCTAGTCTAGGCACAAGGCCCGAAATTTTGGGGGAGGGTATCAGTCAATTAGATCGACCCTAGTATGAAACTGGTACTTAATTTATCGACCCCGAGAGGATGAAAGGCAAAGTCGACCTCGACGGAATTTGAACTCAGAACGTAAAGACACGAAATATCGCTAAGCATTTCGCCCGGCGTGCTAACGTTTCTGTCAGCTCGCCGCCTTTTGACAATTTAATAATAACTGGCGTTTTGTTATTCTTACAGTACGGAGTTCGGTTCCTATCACGGGTGTTAAAAGTGAAAATGCCCAACAACTCCAGAATTGTAATTAAACGAATGAAAAGGTAACGAAAGAATGAATGAATGAATGAATGAATGAATGAATAGCGAAAGAAAACGAATAAAGATAGAAATGAGAAAAGAGAGGAAAGAAAAGGGGAAGAAGGAAAAGAGGTGAAAGAAAGACCAAACAATGCCAGGTCGATCACAAATGAAAGGCTGAATACAATTTGCTCTCCTGAAAGCTGGGGAACAGAGAGAAACACCTATGTGGTTATCAAGTGAGCGAATGCTTACAAGGCATTCACTTAAAAAAGAATCGGATTTTAGAATTCCTGAGATCATAAGAAATGCATCTTGTTAAAATATCGACGCTATGTCGTTGTTGTTGTCGTCGTTGTTGTTGTTGTCGTCGTTGTTTTTGCTGTTGTTGTTGCCTATCTCCAAACCATCCCTGACTGAGAAGATCTATGACCGAAAGAGCTCCGATTTTAACCAGCCTGCGTAGATAGAACTACTTTATCGAATGCGTCCTTTTGTGTATTTCAGATTTTAGTGTTTGACTCGGTTATTTGGCAGAGGTGTTGTTTGCAGTCGTGTTTGTTTGTTTGTCCGGGATCCCGGACATGATGTGTCTCCTCCTTCTG
>NC_068982.1:188003942-188005633 GCF_001194135.2 Octopus bimaculoides | reverse complement strand
ACTTTGATAACTTTGACAGGTTTCGGCCATCATAGACCCGGGCCATGTCTAACTTAATAGCATCACCTTGTGAAGTCTTTTAGTCATATATGGGGTACCATGGTCCACTCTAGCAAAGAGTTATTATTGTTGGAGACATATCCGTGTGTAGGATTTTTGGGAGTAATTTGACCAGTGAGCTTTTGAATTTTATGGGATCCGTTTCCGTTTTGACTTATTTTGGTATAATATTAAAGAAAGCTGGACCAGTTGAGCTAAAGCAATTGTGACGTAATTTTGCTATGTGTACCGAGTTCGATTTTTGTAGTGGGCTGATAGCACTTAGATGGATTTTAAAATTGATGTCAACATCATTTGTGCAATATTGATGGAATATTTTCCACATCACACAAATGATGTAGTACTCCGGGCGGCATTGGAGAGAGAAGAGATATAGTTGTTTTAGTCGTCCCCAATAGTCAATGCTTGTCATGCCGTCTTTCTTTCTTTTTATTAACCTCTGGAGTGCTTCCACTTTCATAATGAGTTGCTTCGTATGGGGGAGACCACAGTGGGCAACAGTAGTCAAGATAGCTTACTTATCATTCACATGGTTCTAGGTTCAGTCCCACTGCGTGGCACCTTGGGCAAGTGTCTTCTTCTACAGCCTCGGGCTGACCAAAGCCTTGTGAGTGGATTTGGTACTCGGAAACTGAAAGAATCCTGACGTCTGTCTTCCTTTCTATTAGATTTTTCTCCGTTTCTGAAGAAGAGCGTTGCTCGAAACGTAAAACCACATTTCTTTCCTTCCCTGAACGTCTGCTAATACTTTACATGTACCACATCTTCACGATGTTGTTTTTTCTTGTGTTTGTTCATCTTTTCTTGGATTTATATATATTTATGTATATGTGTGTTTGTGTGTGTATGTATGTTTGTGTGTCTGTGTTTGTCTCCCACCATCGCTTGACAACCGATGCTGGTGTGTTTACGCCCCCGTAACTTAGAAGTTCGGCAAAAGAGACCGATAGAATAAGTACTAGGTTTGCAAAGAATAAGTCTTGGGATCGATTTGCTCGACTAAAGGTTGTGCTCCAGCATGACCGCAGTCAAATGTCTGAAATAAATAAAAGAATAAAAGAATAACATAGTTTATATTTATGCTGAAAAATTGTCCAATACATTGGACAAAGTGATAAAATGGGTTAAAGCAGACCGGTTACTATAGTAACACCAACCTGGTCATGTCACCTTCCTCCCCCACACAACTGAGCAACGACCTTTTTCCATTCCTCGCATGTCCTGAGGAAGGGGTCATAGCCCCGAAATATAGAAATTTTAGGTTAAAACTACAACTTTCTTTTGTTTTGTTTTCTTTCTGTACTTTGCTTCTTCTCGCATTGTTCCAGCCTCACCCAAAAAGTCTCTTTAACTATATATAGGTGTGTGTATATGTGCATGCGCGCCAACTCTAACAACGTCTGAAGGATGTTCGTAAGATCAAAAAACAACACAAAAAAGCTATCAAAGTTCAATTCCAATTTTAATTAACTTCTGCAATTTTAATTGTTCTTTTCCGAGATAGATCGAGGTTAATTGCAAAAATAAACGAATCGTTTTACGTTGATATTTTCCTATAGTCTCCTGTCTCGCAAATATGCCATTTAGCTTTGATCACTCACGTGACTTATTGCATTTCTGCCGATGAAGAT
>NC_068982.1:188001747-188003858 GCF_001194135.2 Octopus bimaculoides | reverse complement strand
TCTCCCAGAATGAGAGCATCCATTAAAAAAAAAATTTCTCATAATTTGACGGGTGATTGGAAGAGTCAATAGAACATCGGAAAAATACCGTGCAGTATTGCGGTTCTTTGTGTTACGAGTTCAAATCCCGCTGCGGCTTACTAAGCCTTTAATTTTTCGAGATTGATAAAATAAAAGACGAGTACAATATTAATGGAATCCTTTAAAAATTACCCCTAAAATGGCTGACGTTAAGCCGTAAAGGAGGCTGTAAATTAAATAGCTCATATTAAAGACATATCCTTTCTCGAAATGGTCGATTAGTTGATAAAGTTGCCATTTTGAGAAAACGGCTAATCTACTTTTTTTTTTTTTTTTTTTCAGTTTATCTTTTCTTACCGCAAATTTTCCTGCAGCAAAAATGTTTACGTGAAATTTTCTTTAACCATTTTGAGGAGAAGTCTTTTAATATAATGTTTTCATTTGCTGAGTTTTGAGTGATGAGTTATGATTGATCACTGATTTAGTGGTAACCACAGCTTTGAGCAACCACCGCGTAAATGAGTAACGTAACAATGGCTGTGATATTTTAAGGCTTTCACAAAGGCCTTATATGATTATGTGGTTGTATTTTATACTGCATTATCTTATAAGCGAATGGTTACTGTTAATTTATAATCAAAAATGGTTCATTTCTCTTCCATATAAGTTAACTTCAGTTCCATCGGAAGTGACAAGCTACTCAGGGGCATGTTCAAGCAATGCTTGTGGTGCTGATAAAAGATAGAAATGATCAACTTCTTATGTGGTAAGCTGTTTTCTTTGTGGTTGTTGACTTTCCAAAATCACTATCCAAGAGATTTATTATTATTGTTATTATTATTATTATTATTATTATTATTATTATTATTATTATTATTATTTTCATTTCAGTTCTCAGAGCTCTGAGAAAACAATCAACAGAAAGAGAGAGAGAGAGAAAGCGAATGGTTAGAAAAAAATTGTACTTAACAGGGTTGTATTTATTGTTTTCGCCTTCCTTCTTGACACATCATCAACCATATAGCATATGTGGTGCGCCTTGTCCACCACCACTAAGTCCGGTCCGTAATGCTCTAACACTTGAACTGTTTGGATTGGGAAATCCCAAAGGATTTTGCTAGTGTCTGACTCTGCCACTCTCTGCGGTTTGTGCCCATACCACGTCTTGTCCCCCCTCTCTCTCTCGCCCCCACTTTTCGTAAAGTTTCCAATGTAGCACTTTCGCCACCTGATCGTGTCGCCACAACTTGTAATGGTTTTGGGCAAGTCTAGGGCATTCTTTCGTGATAGGGGGCAATAGTTTCATCCACTCTGTTGCAGATGTGGCACAGCAGTGACACTTGCTCATTCCTGAAGTTGGTCCTTCTGTTCGTAGCCAGAACTTGGTCCTGCGCTGCCAGTATAATGCTCTCGGTCTCTTTTTCGAGTATTTCTTTCATCAGCCAAAACTCACCTATTTTTTCCAGCAATTTCTGTTGTGGCTACATGGAAATGATTGTCTTGTAGAAGACACTTGCCCAAGGTGCCTCGCAGTGTGACTGAACCCGAAACCATTTGGCTGAGAAGCAGGCTTCTTACCACACAGCCACGCTTGCTTGTGAGTTTTGTTGATGTATATCGTAAAACAAAAGTATTACGACGAATTTATCATATGTCTGATCATGTTTTATGTAGGTTTTTTCTTTTTTTCTGTTTTTGTAATGAATTCAGGAAAGAATCGGAAGGATAGTCAGAGGTAAGTTGAGTAAATTTGTGCCAAAGGGCTTTTAACGTCGTTTAACATCTGTCCAGAAATTATTCCATTGGCCGACCAAGGTTGTTGGTGTTACATGCCTGAGGTGCTAAGGCGAGCCAGACAGCGCTTCTGCGCTAATAGTAAATTTGCTATTTATTATGTATAGACAATAAACGGGCGATGTTTCCATTTGTCGCCTTTTCTATTACAACTCGGAAACACAGAGCATTGTGTGTTGTGTGTTTGTGTGTGTAGATGCCAAACAATATACATACATACGTAGATACATAAATATATATACATATACATATATACATGTATATATATATATATATATATATGTATGTATATATAT
>NC_068982.1:187993501-187995614 GCF_001194135.2 Octopus bimaculoides | reverse complement strand
TATATATATATATATATATATATATATATATATATGAGAGACTTATTTCTGTTTCCGCCTACCAAATCCACTCACAAGGTCTTGGTCCGCTCGAGACTATAGTTGAAGACACTTGCCCAAGGTGCCACGTCGCCGGAATGAACCCGGAATCACGTGGTCGGGAAGCAAACTTGTCACCACAGTTGCGCCTGCGCTTATAAAGAAAGACTATTTTGTATTTCCGTTCATTAGAGCCATTTAGTGTGTCCTCGGCACCCAATAAACACCGTTCGTACACAAAAGCAATTTTGCAATGTACAATTATTGCAAGAAGCGTCATTTACCTGTAAATTTGTAAACATTGACTTGTATTGTTACTGTGAAACCTGAGAATGTTCCATGCTGTTCAATAGGTTGTTTGAGTGATTGAATGATTAATTGATTGATTGAGTTCAATATAGTTTCTGTCAGTTGTTTCTCTTCTTACTTAGATAATCATAAATTTCCTTGATTACTTCACAAATATTACTTTATGCGGCGGCTAAATGTATTAACGACGGTTAGTCAAAATAAATAATTGGTTAATACCATTTGCGTCAAATAGATGACATGATTTGTTTATCAATAACTTAGAGTGTTGTCCATGTCGAGAATATATTGAGATCAGCAGGGCAGCGTCATTCTAGATTGGTACAGGTCTCTTCACTTCACTAGAAGAGTATTACAACCAAACCAGTTCCGTTTTAGGCTGAACTGATATCTCTGTTCTAATGCAATACAATTACGCTACCTTTTAAATATCGGTTTCAGATTTTGGCTTAAGGCTAGCAATTTTCGGGGCTGCGGGTAAATCGATTCCATCTACCCCAGTGCTCAAATGGTACTTATTTTATCGAGCCCGAAGGGATAAAAGGTAAAGTCAACCACGGTAGAATTTGAACTCAGAACGTATAGACGGACGAAATGTCCCTAAGCATTTTGCCCGGCGTGCTAACGGTTCTGCCAAATCGCCGCCTTCGTCACCCTTTAAGCATCGATAAACTCAAGACCAATAATTCTCCTCCACCCCCTCATGTAAGCAAAAGATCTAAGGGAAGCTGTTGTGCTCCATTTTATGGGCACATAACCAGCAACTTTGAAAGGAGGGGTTTAATCGATTTCATCAAGCTCACTATTTGACTGGTTCTAAGTTTTATTGATCCCCGAGCAGGTTGAAAGGCAAAGTTTATCGTGCTGGGATCTGAACTCTGAACAACACACACACAAAAAAGAGGATAATACTACAAGGTATTTTGTCCCACAATGAAAAGTAGCGCTCACATCGTCCATAAATCGCTAAATTGTCCGGAGGATTAGAGCATCGGATAACATTCCTCACGGTATTTGCCAGTGACAATATTTTTGTTATTCGTAAAAAACGAAAATAACACATGGATTTTAAGAATATTGATTGGTGACAAAATATAGGCCAATCATTGACGATAGGAGCCTCGTGAGAAACAGTGACTCCTTTGTCTGTTTTTCAATAAAGAATGAAAGAATGAATATTTGACTTTCACGTTGGACATATTCATGAGATTTGCGGGATTACGGTACAGTATCCACATTAGTGGAAGACCTTCAAAGAGAGAATAGGTCGCCCCTTCGGTTTGTAGACTGGAGTGGCATCTTAAGTTAGTGCTAGCAACCTCTTAGCTTCCCGTGCTAAGGATGCGGTGAAGGTGTCGGTATTAAGACGTTGGATAATCGACAAGCCGGAGGAGTCCCAGACCAACGGCTTTGAAGGTTATTGTACAATCAGAGAAAGGTTGGGTGTCAACTAGCAACTGAGATGCTATTGCGGGATAGCCCTGTCGTTCAGCACTTGGTACCTGGCGTGGAGGCCCAGCGAGGCATTCCGGTGGTGGGAGAAACGCCAATTGCCTTACTCACAGTCCAAGGTGCTATGTTCAGGGAAGTAAGAATCCCTTTGACGATGGAGTGAAGGTAACAGTAGTAGGTGTAACTGGGAGTTGTTAGCAAGAGATCTGCACACAGGGGGCTCGCTCTCGATGGTCGCATTCAGTCATTCATGAGATAAGCTGGCTCTCAGTATTAGGTAGAAAAACTAAGTTGATGGCATGTGTATATATAT
>NC_068982.1:187989073-187992368 GCF_001194135.2 Octopus bimaculoides | reverse complement strand
TATATATATATATATATATATATATATATATATCATGTTATATTTTCAACTCGGATTAGATATATCTGTATTTTATTAGAATATATGTATTTTTTACAGTGTGTTTTATGTATACGTATTATTTATATTATATATTTTTTCTTATGTGTTTGTGGACCATGGTGTATTTTTCATATATGATTGCTTTTTCGAGGGGTGCTGTTATGTTCAGTTGTTGACCCGAACGCTTGACAACCGATTCTGGTGTGTTTACGTACTCGTAAACTTAGGTCTTTGGCAAAAGAGACCGATAGAATAAGTACTAGGCTTACAAAGATTAAGTCCTGTGGTCGATTTGCTCGACTTAAGGCGGTGCTACAGCATGGCGGCAGTCAATTGACTAACACAAGCAAAAGAATAAAAGAATATATACAGGCACACTGAAGATTCCGACATGGCTATAATGGCATTATGAAAGAACTCAATGTTACGCAGAGTGTAAATGAATTTATATACCCACATCGTATACATGTATACGATGTGGGTGCGTGTGTGTGGGTTTCCGTTCATAGTCATATGTATGCGTGTGTATGTATGTATGTATGTATGTATGTAGGAGCACTCCGTCTGTTACGGCGACGAGGATCCCAACTGATCCGATCAACGGAACAGCATGCTCGTGAAATTAACGTGCAAGTGGCTGAGCACTCCACAGACACGTGTACCCTTAACGTAGTTCTCGGAGATATTCAGCGTGACACAGAGTGTGACAAGGCTGGCCCCTTTGAAATAGAAGTACTACTCATTTTTACCAGCTGAGTGGACTGGGGCAACGTGAAATAAAGTGTCTCTCTTTAAATAAAATGACACAACGCATCGCCGGGAATTGAACGCACGACCTTACGATCTTGAGCCGATTGCCCTAACCACTAAGCCACATAGATATACGTGTGCCTTTCGCATGTATGTATGTGTGTCTTTTATCTTTTCTCTCTTGCTTGTTTCAGTCATTGGACACCGGCCATTCTGGGGCACCTCCATGTGTATGGATGAGAAATCTGAATCTGTGCATTTAGGTATGTAGTAAATTTGAATAACATCGATTTGAAAATTGCTTCTAATATCGGATTAAGGTCACAAAATCTGCGGAATTGGAGATTAGCAGATTAAATTGACCTCAGTATTTGGTCGGCCCTTTATTTCATTAATTTCGGAAGATTTAAAGGTTAAGAGTTAAGCGTAAACATTGATCTCAGTGGATTTGAACCTAGAATGTAAGGATCCAGAACAAATACGCCGAGGGAATTTTGTCTGATGTTCTAAAGAATTAGTCGGTCCGGTAATTTCTTCTCTGGAATCATGAAATTCCAAAGAGATTTTCGGAAAATACCACGGATATATACATATATGTGTGTGTGTGTGCGTGCGTATGTATGTATGTGTGTGTATGTTTGTGTGTGTGCGTGCGTATGTATGTATGTGTGTGTATGTGTGTGTATATATGTGTATGTGTTTGTACGTATGTGTGTGTATGTGTGTGTATGTATGTGTGTATGTATATATGTATGTGTGCGTATGTATGTGTGTATGTATGTGTGTATGTATGTGTGTGTATGTGTGTGCATGTATATGTGTATGTATGTATGTGTGTTTGTATGTATGTGTGTATGCATGTGTGTGTGTGTGTGTGTGTGTGTGTGTGTGTGTGTGCGTAAAAGGAAAAAAACCATCCCATCCAAAAACAAAAGCATCTTAAAATACATTATCTCGATTATAATCGGGAGAGAACAGTTTACTGAAATCGCCTCGAAACGGATCCGGAACCTGGAACGTGCGTTCCTCACTGTTTCCTTGGGAAGATCCTCGAACACCGTTTTGATCTTGGTCACCAGCTCAGCCTTGGTGTTGCAGGCAGAACGATTGGTGTCTTTCTTTCTCAACTCCGTAATCCACAGATCGCAATCCATGCGATTAGAATCGGGAGGACGGAGTGGGAAGGCGGAGAAACCCTCTGAGAATCAAAGTCCGACCATCCAAAGACCGTCACGCTTCTGTTGGCCGTGGCTACGTAGACTGCGTCGCGGCTGTCTACGTCTTACAGCTTTTACACTGTTCTCAGAGCAGCGGTCATGATGTCGCCTTTAGGATGAAAAAAATCGAAGGGTTTAGAAACTCTCCATGTTTCTAAACTCGTATGACGTAAACGATATACAGTAATCACTCGCCATATTGCGGTTCACTTATCGCGCCTTCAGTACATCGCGGATTTTTCTGGTTGATATATGTAAATTTATATCGCGGACTCCTCAGTTTATCGCGGGCATCTGTGGCTGATAGGTATTTATATTTCTTTTACGATTTAAATTATTTCTGTGGTATAATAAGCATTTTGACGCGTAAAAATTAATTAATTAGTTAATTAAAACAAAGTACAGCACTGCACTGTATAACAAGTTAATTAAAATATATTAAAAGAAAATACCGTAGATAAAGAAACAAAGAATTGCACATATTGTATGGAAAATGAAACTCGGGAGGCGAGTGTGTCATAGGCCTCCGTCGGTCATCGCTGACCATGGATGACGTCATCTTTCCGTTGAGTTGTCTACTCAATAAATACATACAAATTATAAAAATGATAATAAAATATATACAGCACAGAACTGTTTTTACTTCGCGGATTCTTACCTATCGCGGGGGATTTTGGAACGTAACACTCGCGATAGTTGAGGGATTACTTTATATGAGATGTGTGCATGTGTGTATCTGTATGTGTGCGTGTGTGTGTAAGTGTGGCGGCTTGTATGCGTGTGTGCGTACGTGTGTGTCTGTATGTATGTGTGTGTGTGTGCGTGTGTGTGTGGCGGTTTGTGTGTCTGTGTGTGTGTGTGCGTATGTGTGTATGTACGTGTGTGTGTGAGGTGTGCGCGCGTGTTTGTATTTGTGCGTGCATGTGTGGCGGTTTGTATGCACGCGCGCGTCTGTGTCTGTGTGTGCGTGCGTGTGTGTCTGTATGTGTGCGTGTGTGTGTCGCGGTTTGTATGCATGTGTGTGTGTGTGTGTGCGTGCGTGTATGAGTCTTGGGCAAAACTGGTAACGCACATTTAAGAATTATCTTAGGCTTTTTAATCATTGATTTCATTTTTGCTTTTAATCTTTTCTTTTATTTGACCAACGCCTATCGCTTAAATGAAGTTTTCACCTTGCTCTTTTCTCTTCTTTCGACACAGTTGGCAACAAGAAGGGCACTCTCTCTCTCTCCCTCCCTCTCTCTCTCTCTCCCTCTCTCCCTCTATTTCTTTCCCACTTTCTGTTG
>NC_068982.1:187986793-187989063 GCF_001194135.2 Octopus bimaculoides | reverse complement strand
GGCAACAAGAAGGGCACTCTCTCTCTCTCCCTCCCTCTCTCTCTCTCTCCCTCTCTCCCTCTATTTCTTTCCCACTTTCTGTTGTTGTTGGTATTATTGTTGTTTTTTGCCGTTTATTGTTCCTAAGTACCATCCAACCGCCGAAATATAATTATTCGATCGATGGAAAGTACTCTGCACTCTTCAGAATGAAAAGATTCAGAAAAATCTAGCAGGTGGAGGAGTGGCTGTGTGGTAAGAAGCTTGCTTCCCAACCCTATGGTTCCGGGTTCACTCCCACTCAGTGGCACTTTGTGCAGGTGTTCTCTACTACAGCCTCGGGCTGACTAAAGCCTTGTGAGTGGATTTGGTAGACGGAAACTGAAAGAAGCCTGTCGTATTTGTGTGTCTGTGTTTCTGCACCTACCATCACTTGACAACCGATATTGGTATGTTTACGTCCCCGTAACTTAGCGATTCGGCAAAAGTGACTGATAGAATAGGTACTAGGCTTACAAAAAATAAGTGCTGGAGTAGATTTGTTGGACTAAAGGCAGTGCTCCAGCATGGCCGCAGTCAAATGACTGAAAACAAGTAAAAGAATAAAAGAATATTCGGTTTGCAAGATTCTTTATGTGAGTTCGTGTGTTGAAGCATATTCTGTTGTGTCTGGGGAGAGTCATTCTCTTTTGGTACCTTATAATTTAACACACTCACCGGTAAAATTTCCACTTATTTTAATTTTTCTAAAATTTTCGTTGCGTCTTGCAACCTTTTCAATAATCTGTATGTATATACAGAGGAAGAGATGTTCTTAAAATTCCTTTATAGATTGCGATATGGGGGTCTTTTTAAAGAATCGAAATCTCTTTTTGTCCTCAACAGAAGTAAATATGGTTGGTAATCAAGTGGGAACAGTCGATACTTATTTTTGCGTACACTTTGACTTTTGGCGTGGGAGAGTAAAAATTTAGCTGTATTTTAACTTCGGAAACTTACTTAAAGGTACCTCTTGACAGAGCAAGGCAGTTTAATGGCTTTAAAAAGATCGATAAAAATTGATAATTAATCTCTTATTGGCACCTTTTATTGTATTTATATCAGACTTTGTCATGTCCTTCGGTGAAATCCACCATTTGTTAGAATACTCTTCCTTCTCAAAACTATTGGTGTTGCGTCTGGGATAATCAATGGATATCTAAGAATTTTTAATAATTCATGGCTTGTGAGACAACCTGGCAAGGTTATACGCATTTGAGGATTACCATTCTTCGTGTATCAATGGCCGGTTTCAATTCCAGGTTGAAGATATTCTATTTCAAATATGATTTGAATAACTTTCAGAAACAAAATAAGGATAATAAAGAGCCACAGCGTCAAATATTTTCATGCTTATCAATGCAAAATTAAACGTTTAAACCATTATACGAATGTATGTGTGTTTGAGAGAGAGGGAGAGAGAGAGAGTGTGTGTGTGTGTTTGAGAGAGCGAGAGAGAGAGAGTGTGTGTGTGTGTGTGTGTGTGTGTGTGTGTGTGTGTTTGAGAGAGCGAGAGAGAGAGTGTGTGTGTATGCTTGAGAGAGAGAGTGTGTGTGTGTGTTTAAGAAAAACATCTTTAAATGACAGTCTGACCGTCTGCCAAGCAAATGGGAAGCAGTAATTGAAGTAGATGTTGAATATGCTCCGGAATAATCATTTAAATATGTTTTTATTAAATATTGTTATTGTTTTTGTTGAATAAAATTTGTTGCAAAAAAGCTACAACAGTTATGTACTTAAACAATACTATGCTGATGAGCGGAGTCTAGATTCATTCTAATAATCGCGAAATCGGTCGATACATAGTTGAGTTATTTAAAAGAAAGTTGGTCTTCTTCTGTTGGTTGTTTTTCCTCGCATTCGGTACTAAATGTGTTTATTTTGGGAAGTCCAGTGTGTGGCATTATTTTTCTGTAGTAACGCCCCTTATATAAATATAAACGAATAATTATATTCTTGGGAATAGAAATTTCCCTTATGAATTTTTTACACACTGGCTTCTTGATAAAATTCTTGTAAAAGAGTTTTATCCCTTTTTGAATTTATTAATCAAATATATATATATATATGTACTTTATCATTTACTTGTTTCAGTCGATAGACTGCAGCCATGCTGGGGCATCGCCTTAGCAAATTTTAGTAGAACAAATCGACCCCAGCAACTTTTCTAAAAGTTGATCCCGTAAATTCTAAAATAAAATTTAGGATTTAAGGTAATAAAAAGTTGGGAACAAAATCATGACGGTGGAGAC
>NC_068982.1:187985223-187985775 GCF_001194135.2 Octopus bimaculoides | reverse complement strand
ATATATATATATATATATATATATACGACCAGTTTTTTTCAGTTTCCGTCTGCCAAATCCACTCACAAGGCTTTGGTCTGCTCGAGACTAGAGTAGAAGACACTTGCCCAAGGTGTCACGCAGTGGGACTGAACCTCGAGCCATGTGGTTGGTAAGCAAGCCACATATATATAATATGCAGTACCCTATCAGCTGATCTTTCCCTATCCATACTATAAAGTGAAGAGGACTGTAAATTTAAAGCGAGGATAGGATTTACACTTATGAATATTATAAAATGAAAAGAAGACAGAAAGAAAAGATTAAAAAACAAAACATTAAATACCCACAAAATAATTTTATATCTTTATTCTCCTAGGGGGCTAAACATAGAGGAGACAAACAAGGACTGACAAAGGGATTCAGTCGATTACATCGACCCCAGTACGCAACTGGTACTTATTTAATCGACCCGGAAAGGATAAAACGCAAAGTCGACCTCGGCGGAATTTGAACTCAGAACGTAAAGACAGACAAAATACCGTTAAGCACTTCGCCCACCGTGCTAACGAT
>NC_068982.1:187983111-187985213 GCF_001194135.2 Octopus bimaculoides | reverse complement strand
GGCCTGAAATTTTGGGAGACGGGGGGCAGTCGATTGCATCGACCCCCAGTACGCCACTGGTACTTAATTTATCAACCCGGAAAGGATGAAAGGCAAAGTCGACCTCGGCGGAATTTGAACACAGAACGTAAAGTCAGACGAAATACCGCTCAGCATTTCGCCCGGCGTGCTAACGTCTCTGCCAACTCGTCGCCCTATACCCACAAAATAATGAGTAAAAACACAAGATAATAGAAAATGAGGAGGTAAATGGATGCAATGAAAGCTCTCATTTGTAAATTGTTGACATAGCAAAATATGTAGAATGAAAGTGTTAGTTTTACTCCTAGTTACTTAGAAGCCAGCAAATATCAATTAAACGACTTCGATTTTTGATGAGTTTTATGTTGAATTGTTTTCGCTTTCATTTACATATTATTTACATTTAGAAAACGTTTAGCTGCGTTTCATATGTTAAATATAATCTTCAATATGTCTTCACTAGAATTTAATATCGCTGTAAAACCTGTTTGCTGAAGTAATACAGAAAAATGTACGCAGTTATCAAATTATTAACCGTTTCGGTCTAATTTTATAATAACGAGAGTTTTCACTGTTATGTGTGTGTGTGTATGTGTATATATATATATATATATATATATATATATATATAGGGGTTGGACAAAATAATGGAAACACCTAGCATCATAGCATCATAATTTTGAAATATCTATAAAACCGTCAAAAGCTTGTTTATTTTTATGTTTTTTTTTATTTATGTGTTGCTTAATATGTTTTGCTAAAATTGCTCTTTCTTTTCAGATATCATCAGAAAAAGGTAATTAAAGTTTATTAAAATGACATATCTATAAGACTTTCAAAGAGGCCAAATTGTTGATGCTCGTATGGCAGGCGCTAGCGTAACAAAAACAGCCGAAATGTTTGGTTTATCAAGAAATACTGTCTCAAAAGTAATGACAGCCTTTGAGAAAGAGGGGAAAAAACCAACTCAGTGAAACAAAACTCCGGAAGAAAACCAAAACTTTCAGATCAAGACCGTCGGACTCTTACGTGAATTGTTCGAAAGGATCACAAAAGTACAACTCCCAGAATTACTGCATCCTATACCTTATTTTCGACCACCGGCCGAGGTGGAGACAGCCAAAAGAAGCATTTGATCCAGACTGCCTTCTTCCAACCGTTAATCATGGAGGACGATCTGTGATGATCTGGTGGGGAGCTGTATCTTAGAAATCCGCCAGCCCAATGGTTTCCTTTCATGACAGAATTAATAGTCAAGACTATTTAAGCATTTTATCTGACCAAATTCATTCTATGGTTTCGGGACTGTTTCCGGAGGGAAACGCAATCTCTCAGGATGATAATGCACCAATTCACACAGCTAAAGTTGTTACTGAATGGCACGAGGAACATTCTAGTGAAGGTGGACATCTTATCTGGCCACCACAGTCCCCAGATCTCATTATTATTGAACATTTATGGTGCATTTTAGAAAAACAAGTTGAGAGTCGATATCCTCCACCATTATCACTACAAGAACTGGAAACTGTTTTAGCTGAAGAATGGACAAAAATTCCTTTGGAAACAATTTAAATTTCGTAGGAGTCCATACCTCGTAGAATTCAAACTGTAATTACTGCCAAATGTGGTCCTACCCCATATTAAGAAATTTGTTTGAAATTCTAAGGTGTTTCCATTATTTTGTCCAACTCCTGTATATGTGCGTGTGAGTGTGTGTGTGGAGGCGCAATAGTCCAGTGGCTAGGGCAGCGGACTCGAGGTCGTAGGATTGCGGTTTCGATTCTCAGACCGGGTGTTGTGAGTGCTTATTGAGCGAAAACACCTAAAGCTCCACGAGACTTGGCAGAAGGTGGTGGCGAACCCTGCTGTACCCTTTCACTACAACTTTCTCTCACTCTTTCATCCTGTTTCTGCTGTACCTGTATTTCGAAGGGCCAGCCTTGTTACACTCAGCCACTGAATCTCCCCGAGAACTACGTTAAGGGTACACGTGTCTGTGGAGTGCTCAGCCACTTCCACGTTAATTTCACAAACAGGCTGTTCCGTAACCGACGGAGTGCCACGATATACATACATGTATA
>NC_068982.1:187981163-187982813 GCF_001194135.2 Octopus bimaculoides | reverse complement strand
ATATATATATATATATATATTATATATATATCATTTTTTATTCCGAGTTTTTTCCCCTTATGAGTTTTTTCACGCTAGCTTCTTGATAAAATTCTTGTAAAAGATTTTATCCTATTATTGAAATAATTAAATATATATATATATATATAACTTTAACTGGCCTTCCGTCGGTTACGACGATGAGGGTTCCAGTTGATCTGATCAACGGAACATCCTGCTCATGAAATTAACATGCAAGTGGCTGAGCACTCCACAGTCTCGCGTAGCCTAAACACAGTTCTCTGGGAGGTTCAGCGTGATATAGAGTGTAACAAGGCTTTGTGTCTTTGGCGTCTGTGTTTGTCCCCCACCACCGCTTGACAACCGGTGTTGGTGTGTTTACGTCCCCATAACCTAGCGGTCCAGCAGAAGTGACCGATAGAATAAGTACCACGCTTTAAAAAATAAGTGCTTGGGTCGATTCATTCGAGTAAAAACTCTTCAAAGCGGTGCCCCAGCATGGCCGCAGTCGAATGACTGAGGGAAGTAAAAGATGAAAGATAAGTCAAAATAGTGGGGTTGGTGGGTCGACTCGTGTCTCCCTCCCCTCAAAATTGCTGACCTTGAATCCAGCAACGGACTGGATTCCCATTCAGAGGGGAAATCATGTGATTTCGGTTACTTGGACGTCACAAACAAACAAGTAACCAGCCCTGTGAGTGTTCGGATTGAAGGAAAATCAAAAGAAAATCTTATCAACCCCTGAAGAAGTCAAAGAGTCGCAATCAAATACAGGAAAAAGCCTTACCAGAGTGTCCAACTGATATGGTTACTGCATCTAGCAGCTCAAACAAGCAGCCCAGACACTAGTTCCATCGCTGGTTGTCTGCGCTGCTGTAAGACTGACCATGTTTGTTGTAACCCTCTCTAGTTTTTCCCCATATCATGCTACTTTTAAACCCCACGCATTAACATAACTTCAAAGTGCAAATATTTCTGACAGCGCCTGTGTGTATCTAGTTCAGTTGTTTTTTCTGAGGTATTATCATTGGTTGAAATAATTGCGATAAGAAACTGCAGTGATATGCAATCAGTCAAAATGTATACTGAGAAACAACTTTTCGTGGTTTTCGCTGCTTTTTCGCTGTATTTTTTGTTTCGTTGGTCTTTCATTTTGTTTCAATTCGCCTATGATAATCTGTACCAGTTTAAGAAGGAAACATAGATCTACAAGACGTAGAGAAGATTGTAAGAATGCGCCTAGAAGCACGAAAGATTTGTGTATAGCAATAACTTTCTCCATAGATGTGTAAATGCGAAGATAAACTATCGACGTTTTAGTTTCATATATATGAGTGCGTGTGTATATACACACATACGCACACACATATATATATATATACTCATATATCTATCTATGTATCTATCTATCGATCGATCACTATACATCCACACCCACCCAAACACATACACCCATACACACACGCATATACACACACACACATACAAGCACACGCAACGCACACATCTATGTTTTTGTTTCTCTCTTCATCCATTCATTCTTATATCCATTTCATTTCTACTTATATACATGTGTGTGTGTGTGTATGTGTGTGTGTGTGTGTGTGTGTGTGTGTGTGTGTGTGTGTGTGTGTGTGTGTGTGTGTGTGT
>NC_068982.1:187975799-187980005 GCF_001194135.2 Octopus bimaculoides | reverse complement strand
CACTGGGCAGAGAGCACTGCTAACTGATTAAAGAGAGTAATTATCTTATGCTCGGCAGAATTTGAACTCAAAACGTAACGGCAGACGAAATACCGCTAAGCATTTCACCCGGCGTGCTAACGTTTCTGCCAGCTCGCTTTCTTTCAGTTTCCGTCTACCAAATCCTTCGGCCCGAGGCTATAGTAGAAGACACCTGTCGAAGGTGCCACGCAGTGAGACTGAACCCGGAACCATGTTGTTGGCAAGCAAGCTTCTTACTACACACCCACTCATATATATATATATAACGGGCTTCTAAAGGCACCTACCGAAGGTGCTACGCAGTGAGACTGAACCCGGAACCATGTGGTTGGTAAGCAAGATTCTCACCACACAGCCACAAATGCATGAATATGTAAAGCATTGGTAATAACATCGATAAATTTTTGTTTGTTATAAACTACTTTTATTTATGAACCAAAATACTTCGAAGATAGCGTATAATTGATTTCTATGTGATTTCTATATTGTTGCTATTTACTTTATATAACAGATCTGATATTGTGACAAAGCACGTGATGAACATATTTGAAGAATTTACAGAAAAAAAAACCTTTCTTGTAGAGCTTCAAAGCAACGGTTGTTTATCTGTGGTGTGATGTTTAGGCTAATTGATTCAGCAAATATCATCATATTGTTGTACACATAGGGATTATAGTAGTAGTAGTAGTAGTAGTAGTAGTAGTAGTAGTAGTAGTAGTAGTGGTGGTGGTGGTGGTGGTGGTGGTGGTGGTGGTGGTGACACAGAATGTGCTGCCAGAGTTACTGATCCATTACTCATTTGTTTCTGTCAAACGATCTGTCTTTGATGTCTGCGATTGACAGATAATTTGGTAAATATTATAATTGATTCTTTGCAAAGCGATAAGGGTTCTATAGAATACGCAATATTCCTTTACTCAAGAAACAATCCTTGGAATAATGGTCTGTGTTACTGCAAACCATCAAATAATAGATAGATAGATAGAGAGAGAGAGACAGACAGAGAGAGAGAGAGACAGAGAGAGACAGAGAGAGAGACAGACAGACAGACAGACAGAGATGGATAGATATACGTAGTCTGATCAATAAGTATCCGGACTGGTGCCATAGTAACGAAGTTAGAGCACGCAGAGTGAAGCTGCTTGGCACAGATTGACCTTGAACTCTACAGTGCAGGCGCACTAAGGTTTAACATTGTAACTCACTTCTACCGTTTGCAACAGTGCTTGGAAGGAACATGTGTAGCGTGTGAGCGTCGCACTGACTATGACAGAGAAAGTTGAGCAGAGAATCTGCATCAAAAATTACCAAAAGCTTGGCGATACCTCTTTAGAGGCCTACGTAAAGTTTTCAAAAAGTTTTTTTATCGTTCTCGAGACAATCAAGGAGATCTTGTGCAACTGAAACCCTTTTTGGTCAGCTGAAAGCAGTTTTCGCACAAACTTGGCAGACACGTGTCTCATACCAAAATCTTCAGTGATAATTGACTGGTCTGAACCGTAACTAATCTGCACATCCTCTGATAACTCACGGATGGTGATTCGACGATTTCCCTTCACAGCTGCACGCATATCTGCTATATTTTCCTCAGTTCTGCTGGTTGCGCGTCTCCCAGAACGTTCGTCAATATCGACATTCTATCGGCCATCTTGGAAACATCTGAACCACTCGTACACTTGTGTGCGGATCATACACTCCTCTCCATACACTTTCTACAACTATGTGTAGGCTTCCGAAGAAGTATCGCAGTTCTAAAATCTCTCCAGGAGATCAACGCAGTTGTTGTACTGACAAGTAATATTCGTAGCCACTTTAACATGGCTGTCTGTTCGAGCGGACTCTACTGCGATTTTTTAACCCCAAGAGGACATCTCCTCTAGCTGGTTAGCGATATACAGCTGCATCCGATAAAACTGGTAGGGGTTCGCTCCCCTACTCACAATTTTATCGAATGCAGCTGTGCATCGTTAACCAGCTAGAGGAGATGTCCTCTTGGGATTTAAAAATCGCAGTAGAATCCGTTCAAACGGACAGCCATGTTAAAGTGGCAATGAATATTATTTGATCAAAGGACATTCTAAGTATGTCTACCTTCTGGAAATAACAGTCAAAACTCTTATTTAAATCGCCAAAATACACTGATAATAACTACAGAAATCAACCATCCGATGTCAAACGGACTAAGACAGTCTCTCAGCATACATTCAAGTATTTGATCTCACGTGGACCGGTTTCTGAACTGGTATTACAGCCTTACCTTCCTCAGTACGCGTTAGGTAGACATACTTAGAATGTCCTTTGATTAATTTTAATCTTTCAGTTATTTAATGCTTTTTGGGGGGCCTGCATTCGCCTATATTATTGATTCTATTTATTATCATTTTTAAATTGTTACATTAGATAATAATAGTGTCAATGATATCTTCACAAACATTTTCTCGTGAATTATTTGCTCCGTATATATATATATATATATATATATATATATATATATATATATATATATCGGCCATTTCCTCGTAGCTTATGTATTACTCTGAATATAAATAGCACAATACATTTACTATTCCTTCTGTGCTGCCGCTGACGAAACTATCGATACGTATAAGACATCTAACCACGCCTGGATTAAGACCCATAGAGGCCTAAGCACTTAAAAGATTTTGTTGCCCCCATATATATATATATATATATATATATATATATATATATAATTCAAAATATCAACTATAATAAAGCCTAAAATAAATTTTCAAAATGGAATAAAACTAGCAGTAAGATGGGAAATAAAATTTATTTCTGTTTATTTCCACTTAATTTATATTTGAAAAGTTATCTCCTAATTTTCTTAATTGCAAGGCTTTTGATTAGATCCTCAAAATTAATCTTGCGTAACACATCCGCTTCTATACTTAGTAGAGATGAGGCATCCTTAATATTCTAGCAAGTTCAAAGTGATTTCTTTTGTGCCGTAAGCCATTAACCATTTCTGTGGTGCCCACTTCCCTTCATGCCAAAGCACATGCTAAATGGTTAATCCAGTTAGACGATGTACATCTATCAGAGAAAAGCAAACTGCGTCCGCAGATAATATGCATAAAATACACGTTTATTTCATCACTGTGTTCAAAATATCATTAGCATGTCTCTTCATATTAGCGTATTTGTTTATTGTAAATATTATTGCTATAAATTTGCTTTCATCCCTATTTAGTGAAAAGTCTCATTAAAGGCTTTACACAAAAATTTATTTTAGATGTAAGTACGAAATATCTATCTTTCTATCTCTCTACATCTATCTATCTATCTATCTATCTATCTATCCATCTATCTTTCTATCTACATCTATCTATCTATCTGTCTATCTATCTATCCATCTATCTTTCTATCTACATCTATCTATCTATCTATCTATCTATCTATCTATCTATCTATCCATCTATCTTTCTATCTACATCTATCTATCTATCTATCTGTCTATCTTAATGAATTATATTACAACATACTATATTGCATTATATTATATATATATATATATATATATACATATGTGTGTGTGAGTGAGAGCCAGCGTTTATGCATTTTATACTATATTGTATGGCTTTATACATTATACATATATACATATAGAACACACGCACGCGCACGCGCGCACACACACATTGTGTAATTTCATTGACAGTGACTTCGAAGTTTCGTTTCTTTGGACAACAAGAGACCACCGGTGACTCTTGGAAGTTAATTTCATTAAAATTATATGAATATTAGATTGGGCATATTTATTCTACGGCCACACACGCACACACATGTATGTATTTCAGTATGTATGTATGTATGCATGTGTGTTTGTATGTATGTTTGTAAGCATGTATGCATGCATGTATGTATGTATGTATTGTATTATATATATGTATGCATGTATGTATGCATGTATGAATGTATGTGTGTGTATATGTGTGTGTATATATGCATACATGCATGCAGGCATGTATGTATGTATGAATGTATGCGTGTATGTATGTATGTATGTATGTTATTGTTCAGTTAATTTCAAGATTTTGTTGCCAATAGAGGAAGAGCCGGTTTCTAACCTCGATCCAAGGTTCCTACATTGGAATTTCAACATCAACAACTGGAGGTGGGTTGTATGTATGTATGTATGTATGTATGTATGTATGTATACAT